>NW_020291835.1:0-177330 GCF_003184835.1 Aspergillus costaricaensis CBS 115574
GGGGGGGAAACTTGCCTGCTTAAAAGCAAACCAAGTAAAGTTCTGAAGATCCCCATAATAAAATAACCTATCCATCCCTCCTCCAGATTCTCACCGGCATCCGCCCCGGCCATAAATTGAACGCCTCCTCCCACTCCAGCATCCAATCCTTGGACGGCAACTCAAACTCATAGCGATGAACCAGCGTAGCAACCAAAATCTGCTGTTCGATGAACGTAATATTCCGTCCAATACATGCCCGCGCGCCACTACTAAAGGGGATAAAAACAGCCCGCATCTGCTTAACCTTCTCATCATCCTCCAGCCACCTTTCAGGCCGGAAGGCTTCAGGGTCTGGAAAGATCTCCGGATCACGATGAACTGCGTAGGTAGGAACACTAACGGTGGCATTTCCGGGGATCCTTTCTCCCAGAATATACATGCCTTCGGGAGGTGTCCTCCTCTCCAACCCTCTCGCCACGGGCGGTGACAGGCGCAACGACTCTTCCAGGCATGCTTTCAGGTACGGTAGGTTCCTGACTTTGGCATATGGTGCCACTTCCTTACCACGTAAAGCACCGGATACCTCCACCCTGAGCTTCCCCAGCGATGGTGGATTCTTGATAAGATAGTACATAATATTTGTCAAGGCGATAGCCGTTGTATCGGAACCTGCATCCACTGCATATAGTCAGCATCGTCGATATCAGGAAAAACAATATACCCTTGGGGGGGAGGGGGAAAAGAAGTACTCACACAAAAGCCCCGCCTCAGCCACAATCTCCCCCCTGTCCAACTCCCTCCCAACACCCCTCCTATCCTCAACCAAACACCCCAGAAAATCACTCAACTTCTCCCCACTCTCCTGAACCCCCAACCTCTGATCCACCAAGGCCCTCACAACCCTCCCAAACCTCCTCCCACACTCCCACTGCTCTCGTAGATACGGCGAAACAACACAAGACACTCCCCTCAAGAGCCCAACCCACTCAGTCGCCCCAATAACCCACGAAGAGACCCGATTCCCCCGATGCAAACACTCAATATACCTAACAACCTCCCCATTCACAACAACCTCATCCGATCCCTTATCCAGTAGCCCCAACTTAACACTCAACCCAGTATCAGCAATTGCGTCAACAGTGAACAGATTTAACCAATATCTCAAATCAACCTCGTCCCCGTCCCCATTCATCACCGCATTCGATGATGATGGTATACACATCCCGTCCAGCTTGCCCAACAACCTCTTCACCTTATCAGCTATCTTAAACTCCCACTGTTCAAGATTCTTCGTGGAGAAGGCATTCGCGAGCATTCTCCGCTTGCGGGAGTGATCGTCGCGGGAGATGGTATTCAGCATGTTAGAGTGCGTGTGGGTTCCTTTTGTGAGTGCGTAGACGTCGTCTTTCAGGCAGGGTGTGCCGTGGCCGTAGATGGCTGGGATGGCTTTTGGGTCGGCAATGGAGAGGGAGGTCGGTGAGAGGCGGATTATGCGGTGGTTGTGGAGGTGGAGGTGCATGTTGTAGAGGCGTTGGGTGCGGAAGGGGTGGCGGTGTTCGTAGATGTAGGAGAGGGTGGTGTGGTTGGAGAGTGGGTTGAGGGGAGGGTAGTATTTGGTTAGGGTGTTGGTGCCGAGGTATGTGAGTAGGGGTTTGATGAAGAGGATGAGGGTGAGGGTGAGGGTGAATAGGAGAGCCATGGTTGGTATAGATAGTTCTAAGATGGTTTCTTATTATTAATTGAAGAGCATGCACAATGACTGTAGCCTTGAGATTATTTATGTTATTTTGCTAGCTTCTGGGTCAGGTCTATTGTCTTATAAGTAATGGGCTGTCTTGTCTATCTATAAAATCGGCGGACTGCGCTCTGCTAAGAGCATATTACCTAAAAGGGCATGTTAAGAGCGGAGAAGCAGTGTGCAGCGGGTATTGTGTACATTGAGCGGAAGACATTCCGTTTTCGGAAGCGTAAGAGCGCGTGTACTTCCAGTTCAAACGATGAGTACGACCTCATGTCGTGTTGCGGTATAACATCATCTGGGATCAATGGGTATGCATATTATGTTTTTTTTTTTTTTTTTTTTTTTTTTTTCTTTTTTTTTTTTTTTTTTTTTTTTTTTTTTTTTTTGCGGTTTGGAGCATCTCTTGTATACATTGTACTTATATACTCTCTAATTAACCAATTATAATACCGCTATCATCAATCCTTAACATTATCCAATAAACCGACAACACCAAACCGCTATGCAACCCATCCCATCCCACCAACATCACACACCACCCCCGTCCTCTCCCTCTCCCTCCTCCTTCCCATCCTCCCCCCTCGCAGCCTCAATCTTCACCCACCCCACCAACACCGTCAACGCAACGCCCGCACACGCGACCCCTAACCAGAACGCCGCCTTATACCCCTCCCTCTGACCATCCACCATCTCAGCAACAAAATCCCCCCAACCAACAAAGAAACTCACACCGAGGAACAACACACTATTCGCCACGGCAGCCGCCAACCCCTGCTGCTGCTCGGGCAACGTAGTAGTAAGAAACACATTGGTGATATTATACGTGATATCAACGCCCACAGTCCCGCAAATCATCGCGGGGAAGATATACGCCCAGTAACTCACGCCTTCCTTAGGAAGGATGGCGAAGAGAAGCGGGGCCATGACCCATCCTATGCCTGAGAGTATCAGGAGGATAGTACCCGGGACGATGTGGAGGATAGTCCCGCCGACGAAGCTGAGAACGATACCGCCTAGCGCAAAGGGGAGGTACCAGACTACTACCATTAGGGGGGAGATGTGCAGGATGTTTTGCATGTAGGTGACTGTGTAGAGGAGCCAGATGCCGAAGGTGCCGTAGAAGAGGAAGAGGGCGATGAGGAGGGCGGGGAGATGGGGGACGCGGAAGAGGGTGAGGGGGAGGATTGGGGTTGCGGTCTGTCTTGTGGTTGTGGTTTTTCTGTCGTCTGTGGAGAAGGTGAGGCGGTGTTCGGTGTAGATTGCCCCGGCGAGGAGGATGCAGCCGATCACCAGGGTCACGGGGATGTATGGAGTGCGCCAGCCGTTAGGGGCGTGGCCGCAGTCGTTGACGGCGAAGAAGATCAGGATGAGGCTGGAGATGAAGAGGGTGGCGCCGAGGTAGTCGATTTTAAGGGTTGGGTTGGGTCGTTGGGTGCGGATCGGAGCCGGGATGAAGATGAGGGCCGATACGAGGGTGATCAGGATCAGGATGGCGCCGATCCAGAAGTACCAGCGCCAGTTGAGTAGTTGGTCGGCGATTCCGGAGACGAGAATACCTGCGGAGAAGCCTATCGGGGCGCAGCCGCCATAGATGCTGAAGACAATGTTCTTGCGGGGACCTGGAGGGTAGATCGAACCCAGCAGCATGATGCCTGCGGAGAGGATGGCGGCGGGGCCGAAGCCTTGTAGGGCACGGCAGAAGTTGAGCATAATTTCGTTCTGGGAGAAACCGGCGATTAGGGTCCAGACGAGGTGCCATGTTAGGCCGGAGGTGAAGACCACGAAGCCGCCGTATTTGTCGGCTAGTTGGCCGAAGAGGAGCAGGGAGCTGCCGGCTGTGAGGGCGAAGGCGCTGGAGGGCCAGCCGGTGGATGCGGCGGGGATGTTCAGGCTTTGTGAGACGGATGGGATGAGGACGTTGAAGCCGGATATGAAGAATTCCTGTCATGGTGTGAGATGGCTGGAGTTTGGGGGATGGTTGGTATGGACGTACCGACATGATCTGGGATAGCATCAGAGCCACGCAGAATCCAATCTCAACGACCAGGTTAGGGAAGATGCGCGGGCGCTGTCGACCCTGACGATCGACATCTTGGGGACGCTGGTCCTCAGCACACTGTTCTTTCATGGTCCGTTGTTGATTCACACTGAGCAGCCATGTCTACCTCTGCTTGAATGAGCCTGGGAATGGGTATAAATATGTGCATCGCAAAAAGCAGACTTCCTAAACAAGGCACTAAATTGAGTTACTATCAGCTTGATTCATAAGCCGCTGAGTTGGTCTCCAACTGGAGATTAAGCACCAATCCAAACGAAATCCATTTTATAATGAAAAAGGCGACATGGAGGTTCCTGGGGAGTTGGTCAAGTATCAGATTGAACCAGCCAATAATATACCAGCTAGCGTTTGAATTACCCACTATATTCTGATATTTGACGAATCGGGTCTATCAAAGCTCTTGGCCACCACGCTAGTAGCAAGTCCTCCAGACAACTTCCTAATTTGGATAGCAGCCCTAACCGGCATCTATTTGGGTCGTCATAGAGTTTATTATGTGCAGCAGAACATTCTGGATGAGGAACGTACGGAAAGATGTCTAGACAGCTGAGATTAGACAAGACTGTGATTGTGAAGATGACAACCATAGCAACTTCTTACCAATAATTCTTTGCAAGACATGTCACTTTCTAGACACGCTCCGGTACTCCGATCTTCACCATAATCATTCACATACAGTACCAAAAAAAAAAAAAAAAAGCAAAAGGAGGTAGAGACGGTGTGACCACCATAATCACAAGCATCCAACAGTAAAAAGACAAAAAAAGAATGGATGAGCCCAGCCCGGCTCGATCGGACAACCTTACGATCTGGAGTCGCTGCGGAAGATGTTAGATGATGTTGGTAATCCAGTAATGGACGAGGATAACTTACTACGCGCTACCAATTGCGCCATAGGCCCATTCAGGTGACGAGCAGGTCGCTTTTGTGCTACCTCTTCCGGGGTGTACTGCACACCAGGATTTTAGTTGATGCATGAGTACTTGTGATGGTAGCACATGTATTTTATTCGATCTGGTCGAAGTAGGACTAGATAACCATGTGGCAGAAATTATATCTGAGGAGCAGTCCGTGCTGGTCGTGGAACTAAATTGCATTCGGCACTGTTACTCTGTATCTTGAGGGTGGCTACACAATGTAAGGTATTGTACCTGACGGGTGATTGACAGCTAGGACCTAAATCTGGAATGATGGCTAGAGTAGACTTACAATTTCAACCCGTGAATCCTGCAACATAAAATCATATAATGAATGAAGGAAGGCCATACAAGACAACTACATCAATGAAAACATCGAGACAGTTCATCAAAGAAACCAATTCTGCTATGTTCCACTCCCCAAGCGTCAAAAAAATAAAAGGTAAAAAAGAGGGTATGAGCCCAGCCCGGCTCGATCGGACAACCTTACGATCTGGAGTCGCTGATGGAACTGTTAGATGCTGATGTAATCCTGATTTGGATTTTGAGGTGAACTTACTACGCGCTACCAATTGCGCCATAGGCCCATAGGTGAGATAATTTTGTCATTTTTGAACTAATCTTGGCAGGAAGTATTTTAGTGTAACGTATTGTAATTTTCACGATGGATATCAACTATGTCGCAGTTAACTCTCACGAAGAGACAATTATTTACTAAATAATAAAAGTCATATATCTACTATATCTGAATATCTATATAAATGACCCAAAGTAGATCATGTTAGCAGTGGGATACTTATATACTGAAAATGGGCTGGCTCAATTAGAAGTAAGTACGTACTATGTGTTCGTTTGATACGATCTGTATATCCGATCAAATGGATGATACCTTACTGAACAGTGGTGGGTGTTCTTGTAGCTCTATCCAATGTGATATTGCTCAAAATAAGACGAAGGGTCTATCCTGCGAATAAAACGGATTTAATATCTCATATTTCATCTATGACAAAATCGTCCCTCATCCGGGCAATGAGGATAACAACCCCACTTGAAACCATTCAGTGCTGTATCCTCCAAGATCTCGAGATAGTACCCTTTCTACTACCTAGGAATTAACTTTTCATTACTACGAGAGAGCAATAACAAATACCATCAGCGCAGCGCTTCCATATTCAGTCAATTATCCAATCCATCACACGGACCTATACCAAGTAGTAAATCAAGTACACCCCGCACGCAACACCACAGCCCAGTCAGTCCCAATCAATAACCATCACACGAACACTTCATCCAGGATATCAGTAACACGTCTCACTCGGTTGAACAAATTTTTTAGAAACAATAATAAGACTTCTTACAGCTACATCTATCTCAACCCTACCGCTATCATCAACTACCCAGCCAGCTATGTGGGTTTGGTCATATGGGTAAGAGTGTAGGGAAAAAAAGCAAAAAAGATAATGAGCCCAGCCCGGCTCGATCGGACAACCTTACGATCTGGAGTCGCTGTTGAAGTGGTTAGTGGATGTTGGAATTAGGTTGATTCAGTGAAACTTACTACGCGCTACCAATTGCGCCATAGGCCCATTGTTGGTGCCTGATTCTTTCCTTTCTTACCCTATGAGTGAGTTTTGAGGGTCGATATCCCACATTTAGTGCTGGGTATATTTATTGTGTTTTGGGTGTCAACTATCATATTATTTGGACTTCGTTTTGCGTATTAGGGGTTAAGCAATATTCTTTATTATTCATGATAAGGTCTTCGGTTGTTATTGTATGACATCGTGTTCGTGTTGTTCTGTATTAGGCTATCCTTCTGCTGCCTCCATATATATTACGACCTACTGTTCAATGCGTACATTATATGAACCCAGTAAAAGTGGTAACTGCTATATACACTCCATTAATATATGCCCGGGTAGTTCTAATCCCCGTCATGATACATGTCTATCGTGATTCATTAGTCATACACATGGCCTCGGCCTGTCTACTCCCAAGCAACACACTCTACTATCAGCAAGCTATCAATTCCCGTTGCCCAGAATCAGGGCCCGCGCCTGTTGAGGGTCCGTTCCGAGGACAGTAATTAGGTATTCGATGCTGCTACCGTTAGCCAGTGCCCTTTCACGGATCTATGGTATGTCTCACCTCGCTTCCGATGCAAGTCGGCGCTTCTCGTTCTGGAACTCCTGCTGACACGACTCCCAGGTTCCGGCTCGCTCAGTCGGTAGCACTGTCTTGACGCGCAGCTTGAACGTAGCGCTCACTGGTCGATGGTCGGATGCGCGGACTTCGTGCCGGCGGTATTCGAGTTGACGGACGCGGCCTAGTCCACGGTAGAGAACTCGGTCACACCATGCGGGTGCGCGCTTCTTATCGCTGGAGTCGTACTCGTCGGTGCCGACGTCGTATTTGTAGGTCGGTGCGAACGTGATGGGTGCCTCGTTGAAGGAACGCAGACGGAAGCCAGGGTTCTTGCGTCGCGAGGCGAGCAACTGGTCGCGTCCCAGGAGCTTGGTCAGGTTGTTACTGCGGATGTCGTCGATGATCACGTTCCGTGGAATAGAGTCGATACGGTAGTTGAGATCACCGTTCAGGATACAGATCTCGTGGTCCATGATCATCGAGCCATCGCCACCGCTCACGTAGTGGTTCGCGCGAGTTGCGAGACTAGTCTCCGCAGGAAGCGACTCCGCCTCGAGAATCGCCGCGATATCATTGTTGCGGTGTGCCGTCTGCGTCTGACCAGCTGCCAAGTGGCAGTTAATAAAGCAGAGGGAGCTGTCATCAAGGACAAAGCGGAGTATAAGTGCACCCTACAGCAATCAGCAATCAGCAACTGACGGCAACCAGAATAACTTGAGCCTACCTTGTTTCCATGCAACCCTCCCATACCGCGCTTAATCTCCGAGGCGCCGATATTCTTGATCCGCTGGCGCTCCTTGTGCTTCACGAACACACACGTAAAGAGACCGATCAGATTCGCGCTATGCAGTAGCACATACGACTCCTCAAGCGGCATGCAGTCATTAATGCAGCGGGTCAAGTGCTCCATCCACACCCTGTATTGCCGACTCATGTGTTCCTTGTCACCGTGCTCCTTCTTCTTACTCCCGAGGAGCAGACTCTCTGGACGGAGTTAGCTACACCCAATAATGTCAGCGGTATACGTACTGGCTGTGATCTTCTTATTCTCAAGGTCCACCAGCTCCTGGAAGCCAAACACCAAGATCTCTGGTGGGTTCTCAGGATGGATCGCATCCTGGATAAAAGTGGATGTGCGCACGCTTCCAGGGGTAGAAGCACCGGCGTTCCAGGTCATGATTACCGCCTGAATCTCACGGAACTTGCAAAACTCCACGTCTCTGGCCTGCATCCTGGTTTCTAAAAGGTGTTAGCTCATATCAGTCGGACAATCGCAGCCACTTACCCAACCAATCATCCTCCAACATGCCGTCCCAAAGACGGATGCAGTTGTCGTCTCCCAGCGAAGTCACTTGCAATCGGTTCATTGTCCACACGCTGCTAGAGTCAAGCAAGAACCCGCTGACAGGGCTATCATGAGCACGCCAATCTTTCTTCACCGTCCACGGATTCGTAGATGTATCGTAGACATAGATCATGCCGGTCTTGTATGCTGCCCACAGATAATCTCCCACAATACCCAGACAGTTGATCTTGTAGACACTGACATTGACGACAGACAGACAGGTGTAGTCGTGGGCCGAGTATACGGTCACCTTGCCATCTGCGTGACCCAAATACACACGTCCACCATCCTTGGTAGTATAAGCACCTGAAGTTACATCTCCCGTATGCTGCAAGCCCAATGGCCTGCTGAGAACCTTGAACGAAACATCATCACGAGCATTTGGCTGATAGACATGCACCTCCTTGCCGGAAGCCAGCCACAAAAGGTCTCCAACCACCATCGAGAACGTATGCCCGCGGGCAACCCGATCGTAGGGGTTGTGGTAACTGTACTGGAGGTTCGGCGTTCCAGTCTCGTCCGGAGGCCATACCAGCAGCCGACCCTCATCGTCAAGGGTCCACATTTCCTTCTTATGCCGCAAGATCTTGACAATCTCCCGTCGAGAGGGGTAAGACCGCGATGCGACAATGGACCGGGTTGCAATGTCAACTTCGTGTAGATCCCCGGAGTTCGTGCCCAACCATAAGCGCTGGCCTTCATCCTCCAGACCCAAACCTGGCTTGAAGGCAACCGACAGACACTTGACTGTCTCCCCATGGCTAAGGCTCATAATCTGCTCTCCAGTCGTAAGATCCCAGACCCGCGTGATGTAGCCGGTCGTGCACACATGCTTCCCACACACATCCATGAGACGCGTATCGTACCGCGTGTGAATCTCCTGAGGCCCAGACTTCAGCAGCGGTGGCCGTCTGTTCGCACTGGACGCATCTGGATAATCCGTACGAGCAACTGGCGTCTCATCCGGAACCTGCTCATCCTCACTGGGAATAGGGCGAACTGCTTGACGTTCCACCACAGGCCGTTCTGGTATAGGACGCTCTGACATAGGCCTCTCTGGCATCGGGCGCTCCGGGACAGCCGGGGGCGGCACTGGCCTGGTCTCCCTGGAAATGGACGGCTGCCGCGATACGTGCGTCGGGGTTGGCAACTCATCTCGATAAAGGGGCCTAGTCTCCCTGGAAATGGATGGCTGTCGAGAGACATGCGTCGGAGTGGGTAGTTCGTCTCGATAAAGGGGCCGAGATTCGCGGTAGGGTGTCGGGGGAGGTAATGAGAACGCCGGGCTTTCCACCTGGTATGAATGCCGCGACGGTGATGGACCGCCCCTTCGTGCCAGAGATGGCTGTCGGGGAGGCAGTCCGGGGCGCTCCTGCGGATCATGCATCGGGGGCCTGTAGTTGGAGAGCGGTGCGGTTGCGAGCGGCTCCGGCGCTACATAATGCCTGGGAGGAATCTGGACCATAAGCGGCTTCGTCTCCCGGGGAGGCTCCGGAATTGGCCGCCTCAGCGAAGACTCTCGGTGTACACCTGGCTGAGGAGCGGGTGACCTCTCCTCTAGTGACCGATGAGTCGGAAGACCAGGTACTGGACGGGCTGGCGAGCGCCGGGAGGGCGACCGCGGAATTGGTACGGCTCTGGTATTAGGTTGCTGTTTCGGGGATGTTTTCTCGGGACTGCTCGGAGGAGTGCTGAACGGCGATACGCGGTCTTCCGAGGAGGCACGTTCAATCTGTGGAGCAAGAGAGCTGGCTTCGTGGTGTGACAATGCCGCCGGTTTGGCGGGGATCTTGGGCTTCTCCGCCCGGTTAGCAGGCGGGGGGAGGGAAACGCTCTTGCCTTTGCGTTCCGATGGGCTCTCGCGTCCATTTGCCAGGGAGCCTGATGTGCCAGGCGACAAACGATCCGCCTTACTTTCCGTAGGAAAAGACGCAGAGACGGGGGTGGTTGGTCGATGAGCAGGAGGAATTCCTTGCGGTATGGTAGGTAGCGATTCCCGGGAAGCATTCGGCGGTGTTCGAGACGAGCTGATTTCCTCCTCATGGTCTGCTCCAAACCCGCGCGGCGGAGACCGTGGTGAATCGACCGTCAGAGTCGGTGCCAACTGCGGCGACGAGTGGAGGTTCATCGACATGGGTCTGTTCTGCCGTCTGCCCGGGGAAATCCCGGGGGATTCAGAGTGCGGGGCTAGACCATTGCCATGTACGATGCTATGACTTCTCTCCACATCCGGCACTGAGCCCCAGGGAGACCGTGGACGTGGTAGATCAAGAGAGGCTCTGTTGGAGCGGATATCATCACCGTATTCGGGCGTTCTCAGGAAGGACGGCGGATCGCGTGAACCGTTTGTAGCAGCGGATGGAGCCCGACGATGCGAAAGATTCTCGAAATGCGAAAGTAGGGAAGAGACCGGTCTCTACAGAAGCCAGTTAGATTAGTATGAAGCTCCAGAACAGCGGGGGTGGAGTGGCCGGCGCAAACGTACAATCGGAGCATTATCCGTGGCGTCCTTTTGCTTGCCGTTTCCCTCCATGGCCACAACAGCGAATCCAACAAACAGGCCGAGAAAAGGAATGGATCATAGGCTCCGCCAATTGCGATGAATGCAGACTACCACCGGGGAGAGGCTAAGCAAATGGCACAGTAAATTCAACGGCCAGACTGGATAAGATAACGGGTGGCAGGGAGTTGAGCCGGAAGTGACGATTGTGGCGGAGCTCCAGTTTAGGCGGAAGGAATTCAAGA
Source organism: Aspergillus costaricaensis CBS 115574 (assembly GCF_003184835.1). NCBI lineage: Eukaryota > Fungi > Ascomycota > Eurotiomycetes > Eurotiales > Aspergillaceae > Aspergillus > Aspergillus costaricensis. Next base: position 10,935 of record NW_020291835.1, read on the forward strand.
GCAGTAGAGACAACAAGACGCCGTGCAGGGATAAGAAGGGTCTAGAACTGGTGATCCTACTCTGGCGGAGGACGTGGAGGATGGCCCGGACAATATCAGATGAAAATCGGAGCGATGGGAGGAATTGAGCAGTGAATGTGTGGAGAGAGAGGAGGGGGGGAAGGACGGAGGAAGGGAGGGATCCAAAGAGTGGGGAGGACGAGTAGGAGGAAGAGTAGAAGGAAGAGACAAGAAGAGGATGGGCGGGAAAAAGAGAGGAATCACCGGGAGATGAAGTCACCCAAACCGACAAGAGGAAGTTGAGGAGTAAGTAGTAGTAGTAGGGAAGGAAAGGAAAGGAAAGGAAAGGGGAGAGAGAGAGAGAAGAAACCCAGCGAGGCGAGGCGATGATCGACCCGCGCGTGATATGCATTGATGGAGGGAGAGGAATGAATGAATGGATGGATGGATGGGATCCATCCATCCATCCATTCATTCTTTATTTTTAGCCCTCCCCCCGACCTGAACCACTGCATACTTTACTCCAACTTCCCACCACATTCAAGACATCTTTGTGTCTTTTTGAAACTTGTCTATATTTTACTTTTCTCTCCTTCTATACCCAAATCCCCCCGTGTATAAACTTTAGACAATGTGGTATGAACCATACCCCTCACCTCCCATCCTCTCTCTACTCACCAGCTTGAACTCAACTCACCAATAATCCTCAAAAATCCAGTAAACACATTCTGAACGCCCAAGTGGCCATCCGCTCTCCCTGCTGTAAGCCCTCTCACCCCCCTCTAAATCCCCCAAATCTAATTATTCCCCGTGTATCCGTGACAGGCAAAAAATGGTTCGACTGCGCCGAATGCCACCAAGAACAAGAATCGCACTCGCTCACCAAAACCACTGAAATGGTACTTCTACTACCTACTTTACCTACCACAAACCCCCAATCACCAACCGAATGAATTCCAAAAATTCTAGGTCTTCGCCTGCAAGAAATGCAAGAAATGTTTCCGGAAAGACGCGACGGAGTTTGATGAGAGGTGCGTCCGGTCGTCGTCACCCGCCCCCACACCTGCTGCCCTTAGTTACTGGGATGATAAACCGGAGGGGCTGGCCCATATCTATAAAAAGAGAGAGAGGAAGATAAAAAAAAGGGGGAGGGGTAGAAGGAGGCTACGAATGGTTGAATTGACTTGACACCTATTTTGTCTGGATTTAGTGACGAATACTGCCCGCACTGCGATAACCATTTCGTGATTGACGCTGTGACGCCGACTCCCACGTTGCAGGTCGAGGGTGAGGATGCGAGAATTGATGCCAGGTCAGTGACCCCCTATACCCGTCTATTCTGTGTTTGGGGATTAACTGACGTATTTGACTTCGTGTAGAATGCTCAAAGACGACCGTGTTCGCGGACACCAGGAACGCTCCATCTTCAACTTCAAGGATATTTCCGATCGCTTGGGTTAGACGCCAGGCCCTGAAACGAGGGGTCGATGAACGAGATTTACGAAATCATGCATACACACTACTACTATACTTTACCTAAATAATCCCTGTATATCACCTTGAACCTAGAGCTTCATATAGATCCGGAGCACATCTGCATTACAGTATAACGGAGTTTATTTTCGTGAAAAAGGACGTAACGCTTCTTGCAAGATCCCTAGACAATTAACTGGATAGAAAGCACACCCCGCAACGAGACTCTCATCGTTGCTGATTCGACGTAGCCTCTACTTGAACGGCATGGCATCCCACCTTACTCCCGGCTCTCGCTGCCCTCGCCGCCACCAGGCCGTGTTAGGATAGCAGCCGTCGTGGTGCCACCGCGACCCGTCTTCTTCTTAGCCGCCTCCTCCTGCTTCTCCGTCTCTATGCTCTTAACGTACGCCTCGATCTGGTCATCCGGGAGCATCTCAATCGTCTGCCCAGGCGACATGATAGCCACCTCGATGTTCTTCGCACCGGTCTGCACAACCTCCAACAGCGACTTGATAGTGAGCTGGATAGTCTGTTCGCGATCCATCTCATCCTGGTGGTTGCGTTCGAGGAACTCGCGCACAGTCTTGCTGGAGCGTCCGATAGCATTTGCTTTCCTAACATCCCGAAGCCATCGTCAGTTTCAACCCATCCCTACATCATCAACACAAAAGCATAGGAGGAACACCCACCAAGCGGAATAAATCCCCGAAGGCTCAGTCTGATATAACCGGGGCGTCTTATCATTGGGGTCGAATCCGACGACCAGGGTACTGATACCAAAGGGTCTAACACCACCACTCTGCGTGTACCGCTGCTGCACACTAGCAATGTACTTCGTAATGTATTCGATAGTGACGGGGTCTTCAACGGTCAGACGGTGGGACTGAGCTTCTAGACGGGCTTTGTCGATAAGAATGCGGGCGTCGGCGTTCAGACCGGCGAAAGCCAGGACGGCGTGGTTATCCACCATGGCGATCTTGGACGGTGTGATGCGGGTATCTTGGAGCTTCAGTGCGGAGCGCTTCTCGCAGCCGAGAACGACCACGTCCTTGCCTTTTACTCCGACGGCGCAGGTTCCTGGATAGATGCAAAGGGAGAGAATAGGTGAGTTATGATGTGATTGATGGATGGGAGGATTTCCCTTCGGGTCGGAGGGGCTGGACGTACCTCGCTTGACGGCTTCCATGGCGTATTCCACCTGGAAGACGTGCCCATCGGGGCTGAGGGCGGGTTAGGATGTGTTTGCTAGAGCTTCATGAAGCTAGATATTCATACCTGAAGACTGCGAAGAGGTTAGAATGGGGAATCCCTTCATCAACCAGGCCCGTAGCCAAGGTAGTAGCTAGCTTGTCTTACCTGAAAGAGCTCGGTCATATCCAGACATTATGGGCAGTAGGCGAGATTAGGGGTTTCCGAGAGAAAGAAGACTGGAATGGAGTTCACGAGAGAAAGTAGGAGGTCAAATAGATACAATTCGGAGTCTTGGGTCGTAGAATGCTGGGGTCCGGTGTCCGGCTGGGCGATGACAGATGGAGGTGGACGCGAGGCCCGCCGCTGCCTTGAGAGCTCCCAAGCGCTTGGCGCGCGGCTAGCCGCCATGACGCTCTCCCTCCTGCTGGTTCTCCCCGACCATCCTACTACTGGTATAACTCTTGCCTCTAGTGCTTGCATATTCCACGCAGTAGACAGTAGCCACTTAGAAAAAACCACAACTGGAAATTATAAGGAAATACTTGTCTAATGGTACCGTGAATTTATCCTGGCACTGACCTAATCATCCACCAATCGATCATGACGACCAATGCATAAATATCAACAGGCTCGATGAAAAGAGAATTCTCATATAGTTGATCTACACCCCAATCGCCCATGACTCCCTGCCTAGCTGAGATCGGACCATGCTGTACATCACACGCTGAAAGGCGATACGAGAGAATGCAGGCATCGGGCTAGTTAAACCAATAATCACGTCTCGACTTTTGAAGGAGGGAACGACAAAACCCGCAGGGAAAGCATATGTAAACACAAGACGAGAACAGTATAAGTAATATGAAGAACAGTACAAGAATTATGGACACTCAGAACAATCTTGTCGCACGCACGACTCCCAATCCATGTGCCTCGCAGATGTCCCAAATCCGTCGTAGCTGGTTGAAATTTTGCTGGCTCAAAAGGAATACCCCAACACCCCCAACAGAGTCCGTTCCATTGTATCCCAACCATGATCAATACCGTGATTCTCCAATGATCCCTATTGTCGAAGCGCGCAGATGAACTCGGAAAGCCAACAAATATAAAAAGAAAAAAAAAAAAGAAAAAAAGGAAAAAAGAAAAGAAAAAAAAAAAAAAAAGACAATATCTAGAATGCAATGCCATGCTCGAGCCCTTCCTCGCCAGCGCCGCGGCTAGCCGGACAGGAGTTCCTCCCCTCCGCCGGAGGAGTATGCGCCCATGACGAGAGAAATGCGCGAAGCCCATGCCGCTCCAAGAAGGAAAGAAAATAAGAAATGAGAACCAACAACAAACGCGAAACGATGATCCAGCAGGTGGTGAAGAAGCGCATAGGACCGCCTGGGCCCACCTGCCCGGGCGGTCTTCTTCTATACCCTCAAACATCGCTTGCAAAGACACAATAGTAAGACATACCGAAAATGGTCTGACGTCAAATCTGCGAGACCAGGCAAAAACAGAAAGGACCAAATCGGACGAAACGACGACACGCTACCGGCCTGCTCCTCCCAACCTAATGCACCAGAACTGCAGAATTCCTTATACAAATGCGCATCAACGGAATACCAACCGTCACATATACCAACATATCCAGACCACCATATGGACAAAAAACCGTGAGGGAGAACCGTCGTAGAAAACAAATCTCTAATGTCCCCGGCTGAAACAACATTGCTGTTTCATAACTTTTTACGCGGGGGACTTGTTCGCACTGGCGCCGTTGCGACGAGAGTGGGCATCTTCACCCACAGTCAAACCTCCCAAGCCCGTCGAGAGGAAGGCAAACGGATCGCTCGAGCCATCATTGCCGTAGAAGGCACCGTTGGACGCACTGGTCGACGAGTTGTGATCAGCCCCCGTGAAGGCAGCCTGGGCGGCCGGGTTGGCGAACGAGGCCGCGGAATGGGAAGCATTCGCGGAACCATAACCAGCGTTCATCTGACCCATAGGGGGGTATGCGGCCGGGGCGCTTCCCAAGCCCGAAGGCAAGGCAGCATAGTTGTTGGGGGGCGCGGCAAACTGTTGACCAAAGCCGCCAAAGCTACCAGTGCTAGCAGCGAAGGGACCAGGAGCCGGGGTGCTGGTCATGGAGTTCGGGCCCATGCCAAAGCTCGAGGGAGGATCCATCGGGGACGGGAAAGCGGAGTCGGCCACCACTGCTGCTCCAGACCGAGGAGCACCGCAACGCAGGCAATTGATGTTCTTGGCGAAGTTGTGGTAACCGCAGCCCTCGGAGCCACACTTCCAGTCACCAGCACGGAAAGGCACCACACCGCCGTTGCCGCCCATGCCGCGGGAATGGCCCATTCCGTGGCCGTGGCCCATGTGAGGAGGCATCATGGACGGGGGGCCGTAGCCGTAGCCGTATCCCATCGGATCGGGGGCAGCGGCCATAGCCGGGAACGAGCAGCGGAAGCATGCAGTACGGCGCTGGAAGTTCGAGAATCCACATGAGGGGCAAGTCCAGTCGCCAGGACGAGGGCGGTTCTTGGAGGGAGGGAAAGGCGTCAGGATCTCCGCGGCACGGTCCAGGACACGGCTGGAGGAAGGAGACACCTCGATGGCCTTTTCGTTCAGAGCACGGCCGTTCATGCAAAGGCTCTCGGCAGCCTGCGTGGAAACAAATTAGATATCTGATCTAAGGTCTGAGGATGGTGAAAGATAGCAAGCCAGTTCATACCTCTTCGTGGGACGAGAAGACCGCAAAGCCGGTGCCGGTAGGCTTGTGCTGATCCGGGGTGCGGAGGGTCCAGAATGCGATCGGACGACCGCCAAACTGAGTGAACCAGCTCTCCAGCTCGGACTGGGTGGTGTCGTGGGGGAGTCCGCTCAGATGAAGAACCTTGCTGCGCTCGGCCAGGAAGGCACGAACGTCCGCTCTGGCATCCATGGGGCGGGTGAGGATCTCGGGGTGTTCATGTGGGGGCTGAGACTTCCGGATCAAGCCGCGCAGCACTCTGGCCAAGGTGATAGCCTCCTCCATGGCGCGACGGGGAGAGGCGGGAGCCAAGGCCTGCAGGTGGAAGGGAAGGTTGTGCTTGATGGGAGCGGAAGACTGAACGGGCTCAACCTCGAGGGCGGCGCAGATGTTGGAGAGAGAGCTGGGGCCGAAGGGCAGAGACTCGGGGTGGTGAGTCTGCCATCGCTGGTATTCGGTGCGGAGGTCGAATGTCCGGGAGTGCTGAAGGTATGCCGGAAGCACGACTGCCTTGTCCCGAGCCTCACGGGGCAGCTGCACACGAAGATCCCATGAATCCAACGTCACGAAGGCGAACTCCAGGTTCTTGCTGATGAGGTGTTCCTGGGCGAAAGCGTCGAAGCGGTTGATGGCGTCGCGGAAGGTGCCTGCCGAGCGGACGTGTTCCCATGTCAGAGTCGTCAAGCTCGCTTTCAAAGACCGTCAGCCATTGAACCAAGGGACGGATGGATGCGGAGGGACGGAGTGAGATACGAGAGAAGGAGAGGAAGGCATTGTTGGGTGATTGGGTAGGCTGCGTTCGAACGGGGTGCACTTACTGCAAAGAGGCGTGATGGGGGTGTTGACGGGCTTGACAAGAACGCTCTCATGGTGCAACTAAGCCGAGGAAGGAAACAGTGTCAGCAAATAGTACATCATGGAGGATTCTCTTGTTTGGGGGGGGTTTGAGTGGTCTCGGTTGATGAAGGAAGCACGGCAGATAAGCATCCGAGAGGGGGGAAATTTGTCAAGGAGGAGGGGGGGAAAAGGCTGGGGCAATGAATGGATGAACGAGAGATAATAAAATAATCAAGCCGACGTACCTCCTCGCAGGTTTTGGTATCCAACAAGATCCACCCCAACTCAATCACTTCAGCAGAGTCCTTAGTGACGTAGACTCCATGTTCGTCGCAGGTGGTCGCAACGTGGATAACAATGTAGCGATCCAACTTGGGGGTGGGTGCTGAAACGGCCATCGCTCACGGTTGTTGTCTAGACGTTGGCTGAATCTCACGGCCAACGGAGCGGGCAGGGGAGGGTGGAGGAGGGAGGGAGGGAGGAGGGAGGGAAAGGGACGGGTCGGAGAAAGGAAAAAAACGTGTCTCTGCAGGCACAGCAGGCGACACGAATTCACGACCGGGAGGGAGAAGGAGGGGGTAAAAGACCGCCGTGAAGAGAAGAAAAGAAAAAAGATCACGGGGGGAAAAGGGAAAGAAGGAAGAAAGAGGAGGAGGAGAGCACGGAGGAGGGGGAGGGAGGAGAAGGAGGAGGAGAAAGCAGAAGATCGAAAGGGAAGAAGGGAAGGAAGGAAAAAGAAAGTCCCCAGGCCAGGATGGGAAAGCAGGACAAGTTCGCTTTTCTGGTGGTGGAGCGTCGAGATTAAAAGAAAAGTTTCGGCTTCGAGGGGATCCTGGCCCAACTGGACGGTGTCTACGGGTCAACGCCGACTGGTTTTAGTGATTGATTATATATGAGAATTATCGAAAAAAAAAAAATTGGAATCAATTCCTTTCCAGATCTACTACACAAAGTCGTCCGAACTTCACAGTCTTTTTTTTTATGGTGGTGGGAATTCGGAACAATCGAATAGATTTTACTATCTGGTTTCCTCTCCTGAGAATTTCCACGGGGGAGAGAGAGAGAGAAAGAGGATACACTACTTACTACTAACTCGATACATCCCACGACTGACCGTTTACCGTATTGTATGACAGGTCTGGTACAACAGCCTCTCTCAGTGGTCTCCCCAGCGGTATAATCAGTCATTGCTACTATTTTTTCTCTCATTTCTCCCCCAAGGTGTCTATCTGTATCTGTATCTGTCGGTCTGGTCAGGATACAACTAACCATGACACCGCTGCAGAGAATAATAATTGATTCATGTTGGTTAATTGACACACATAAGACACACACATACATACTAACTTACATACACACACCTGACATTCGCCATACTTTACCAACAACACATTGAACACGACGGAACAGTCTAAAATACTATTTATTAATATTACTACTACGACAATCACCTGTCAAATCAACGAACCATCCCGATCACCGTGAACCCCCCCAGAGCCAATGATAAAACATCTCACACCCCCATTGAATCGTACCTCTGGAATGTCGGATCATCACCCAGGCTCTCTCCTTCTCCTCCCTTCATGAAACAACTATATATAAATAGTAATGATAGTACCGAATCACAATGATAGACACAAGGGCTAATTGAAAGATGTGTTATGTGTGGAATGTCCGGAGTGAAACCCGTACTTTTTTGTTTCTTGACGGTATCTCCGACCCGACGCCCGCCGCCAAAAGGGAAAGCTCGACTTTCCCCCCAAGGCTGATCCATTCCCATTAACCTTAAACCCTGGATATATTTTCCCCTCCAGGCAGCAAAGGTCAAGCAAGAAACAAGAAATGATGCTGTTAATGTTGTTGCTGACGACATGAAGAGGAAGCACTAGTAAAGTCGCGTGGAAATAACAGTAAGTACAAAGTATTTACTTCTAACTTTACGTAGTCTACATGTCTAATAAACTAATCATCTACTAAGTACTAAGTACTATCCAAATTGCTCTGTGCGTGCCCAGATACTAAGATGGCCGTGCCAGGTTTGGGGGTGGAAAGGGAAGGGGGAAGGAGGGGGGCCAGAGGATGGAATGTCAAAGCAAAGTCAATTGAATGGATTTATTCGATCTGTTCCACAACCAAAGCATAAGGGAAAAAAGAGAGAGAGGGAAAAAAATATGTGAGAGGAGAAAAAAAAAACGCGAGAGTTTCCGTGGAGGTGCCTGTGGGTGATGACCAATGAGAGGTAGTGGAAGGGCCCACTATCCGCCAGACTTCGCATCCGAAAGATTGAAAGTTGCTGGGCGAGGGATTCCGTGATTGGATTCTGTCTGGATTAATTATTAATTACCAACAAATACGGAGTAACTTCATGAGAAGAATTAAAGGGAGAGTTTAAATTGTTTGATGTACCTTGCAATGTATTAACAGTTTATATACAAAGGAACCAATTAGTTGAGAAGACGTTGCTACTCTATATTGATTCATTGAGAAAGACAGTACTATATTCTCGACCGATAGACCAGGCTTACTTACCTACTTACTTACTTCCCGGCTGCGACATTTCACTTACCCAAATCCCGACGGACTTATCACCACGCGCCATCCATATCAGGCCATGACAGTACTCCGTACTACTAATTCCACCTCATCCCGGTTTAAAACTACCACTAGCGCCGTTCTAGTAAGCTACCGCCTGGTCCACGTTCCAGATCACACGATTCCCTCTCCCCCCCCAGTCACAAGTACTAAGCCAGCCATGGGCCAGGCTGACGTTTCCCCTTCAATCTCCGCCTATGAACCAGAATAGCCCACCAACCACACGTAGCAAATATCATCATGAGATTAAGTGTCAACCAACTAGAAACATCATGTACACTTGTAACCAAACACCTAACTACACGGCCCGTCCCATGTCAAGCCAATCCATCCCAACGCACCGGGTGAACCTTCCTCAAACGCCTTTCCCAATCCCATGTCCAACTATCTACGGATTTACTCGTCATCCTGACCTTCCGACTTCACAATCGTGGTCCGGCTATCGTCGTTCTCATCCTCTTCTTCAATGATACTAGGCTCCAGTGAGAAGCCCCGCCGCATGGCCCCGGGCTCAATGGATGGCCGCACACTACCAGACCGGACGCTCATGTTCGACCGGACGCTCATAACATCGCTATCGCCTTCTTCCATGCCTTCGCGGGCTCGCCCGCTGGTCGGGCGTCCCCCATGAGCCGCGGCCAGAAGCTTGAGGACTGCGTTCTTGACCTTGACGAGCGCGTTCCGCCCGGCGGCCTCGGCGGCCACGCCTTCCTCGATCGCCTCATCCAGCAGCTCCTTCACCTCCTGCGCCAGTTCCTTATTCTCCGGCGTGATTTCCGCCTGGGCACTGCGAACGCTGGAACTGAACGGATCCTCGCCTTCAGGAGCCCGGGACCCGGACCGCGAGGGAACGACCGGAGGAGCGATATAGAGCTTGCTCATAAGGGAGAAGAGCAGCTTCTTCTCCTCCTTGGAGCAACGGTTGGTGCCGGTACTGATTCCTAGCACACGCTCGAGGATATCCTTGACCAGGGCGAGGTGGACAAAACCGCAAGCATTGGCGTTGGCCGGACCACCCGCAAGAATCCTCTCCCCGCCCAATCCGACAACCCGCCGCTCATCAGTCCACTCAGCCAGCATACCCACAACGCCGGTCATCAATGCCTTCAGCTCCCGCTGGCCCACCGACTCATCAATATCACCGTCACTGTCTTCCTCAGCCTCGAGTGAGTAATATTCTTCGGCGGCATTCAGCGTGGCCCGGATCACGGGAACCGCGACCTTTCGCATGTGCTGGGTGTTTTCCAGTCGTGAATGGCAATACACGGGGAAGAAGTAGGCCAAGGCCTGTCTCAGCGCAGGGTTGTCCCGAGTACGAGGATGGAAGAAGGAAAGGATAAGTGACTGCAGGAGAGTCTCGACGGAAGTCTGGTTATATTCCTGAATGGCCGGGGGGATGTTCGCCCCCGCTGGTGTGAACGTGTTCGTGAGCAACAATTTCGAGAGCGCTGTAGCGGCAGCTGTTTGCACGCTGTTAGGCGAGCTGGACTTCAGCGACCGAGCAAAGACCTTCAACAATGGCTTCTGGAAAACTGGCGGCGCCACGGTCTCGCCGTCATCTTGTTCCACAGGCACAAGCAACGTGGGATGCGTTGTCAGCATATCACACAAGATATGGATGGCAGTCACCTGCAAAGCCTCGTGGCCCTTGCTGAAGCAGTGGATGAAGAGAGTCATGTTTTCCTCAGCCAGAGTCTGTAGAATCGTTAGTAGACCATTGTAAGCACTTCATAGAATAGTTCCTACCTTATCAAGTAGACAGCAAAGACCCAGACACTCAAGACCCCTCTCACGGATAGGGGCCTCGTGACTTCGAACGGCAGGCACGACGAGGTTGTTAAGCATAGTCACCAAGTTCATGTTGGCCTGGAGGTTGCCCTCGACATTCTGCAGCATGCACTGCGCAATATGCAGACATTTCATGTTGACCATGATCTCCTTCAGTACCTTCGCTTTAGCCTCCTCTTTGTTGAAAGGCTTCTCTTCTTCGGACTGAGGGGTCTCGGATCGGTGGCGGGTGGAGCTGGCATCGCTGATTTCTGACCTTGCAGACACGAAGCTGTCCTCAGTCACAATAGTGTCGTGGACTTCAGCAATAGCTTCCAAAACAACGCTACAGAATTCCTTTTCAGCAGCAGCGTTGGGGCCGCAAACACATCGCAGGGTCTCGACAGCAAGCTTCGTGCACTCCTGAGGGAGTTCCGGTACGGCAAGCGACTCACGCAGTAGGGAGAACATCTTGCGCCGTCCAACCTCATCACTGTAGTCCAGAGTCATGGAGATATGCAGCAACTGTTCCACGATAAATTCTTGCTCCACGGAATCGTCATCATTGGCATCACCGGTCTCTTTGGCGATCTTCTTCCGCTGCAACAGGTCGGTCATGTACTTGTGTAGGTAAAACGCAAGGGCTGTGACTTCGGGCATCTTCTCGTCTGCAAGCTTGTCGTACTTCCCTTCATTCTCAACGCGGCAGAAGTCGCTGAAAGACCGGATCATGAAGGCCGATTCTGCGGTAAGGTTCTCCCAGAAAGGCTCGTCGAAAACAACCGCCTCCCGATAATCCGGGCGACCTTCCCAGAAGCTACGCATGGCTTCGTGTGCAATTCCAGACTCTACTCCGGAGTTGACAACATCAATTCTTTCGAGAAGCTCAAGCAGCCCGTTGAAGTTCGGTGGGGAGCGTTGGCCTGTAGGTCCGGCTTCGGGGTCGTTGTTGGTGCCAGCGCAGTCTTCAACCCAGCGGTCGTAGAACAATTTACCCGTGGCTTTGCGAACGCTCTCGTCACGGTCACGGAGACCCCATCGAAGAAGCTTCTCTCGCATGGACAGCGACAAATGCCGGAAGTCACCAAGGGTGGGAAGAAGACGCGAGTACAAGGCACGTCGAGTGGCGGCATCGAGATCGCGGGCTCGTTCCAGGAGATATTTCAGGGTACCCGGCACCAGAGGGAGGTTGATAAGTAGGGTCTTTCGTACATCGGCGCTGGTATCATTCTGCATAATATCGATGAGTCGCTCGAGCACGGCCTTGCTGTCATCGTCATCTTCGTCATCGTTTCCTGCGAGACGGCCAAGTCCCATGACAGCCTGCACTCTTACGGCAGGCTCCTTGTCTCGAATGCGCTTCACAAGACCGCCGCGAATGGCGTGATATTGGTCGTCGTCTATCGTTTCGAGGGAGTTGACAATGTGGGCGATGATTTGAGTGGCACGAAAGCGGACCGTCTTGTCTTTTGTTGCTAATAAGGGGACGATTATGTTGATCAGGCTGGTTGTCAAGCGGGAAGTGGGCGTTTCAGGCGAATTTTGCATATCTTCATCGTCATCATCTGCGGCATATAGCTCTGCATCTTTCTCGGAAGCCAATGCTAGGAATGCGCCAAGAAAGCGTAGGATGCGGTCTCCGACCGGCTCTGATTTCTTGATAGGGAGAATGCGCAGAACGCAACGGCCGACCTCCGTATTGAACTCCGTCTCGGGCAGAGTCTCTTCCATAGGAAGCGTCCACTCTGCCTGGGACTTGCTTCCATCCTTCTTGGAGCTCTTCTGGGATATGCCGCAGCAAGCTTCTTGGAGCTTCCTCAGTCGGACGACGAGTTTCCGATGTCCGGTTGTCGAGCGCTGCGCATCGGCGAAAAGAGAGCATACATCGCGGCGCAAAGTGGGAATGGCCTCTGGAAGAGAAGGCTCCTCGGGGATAGTGAAAGACGGGGTCACTGAGCCTGCGCGCGAGGGCTGAGCGGAGGTCTTGCGCGTGGCGGTGGATGTTGAACGGGCGGATCGGCCAGGCATGGTGGGCTCAATGGCGGGGTAGATGTCTCGTCTCAGACAGTTCAGTAAGGGGTCGGGAGTCAATAGTTGTCATAAATCATCCTAAATCGGTTGCATCGATGGATCTTAACGCGTCGTCCGTCCAAAGCGTGTCTGGTGTGTGCAGCAGTTCGATGTGTTCAGGAGAAAGACTGATGCTGTTCCGATCCAAACATTGCGGAGGCTGTCACGGGGCTGGATAAACAAACAGCCCAAACGGGAAGGCCGATAAGGGCTAGGGCTGCACGTGGTTCAATCTACAGAAGATTACTGGGCTGTACGAGAAACATGCAGTTCACGCTGAGTGTGATGTCATTACACTGAACATGCACAAGATGTAGTTTAACACTATCCTTTTCACGGCTATCAACATGCAATCACAATACAATACAGCTGCCAATGTCAGCTCCATCATGGAATGTCCAGTAAAGGCAGTGAAAGCAATCACGCCATCGACCACGTGACGTAGCTTACTAACACCGATCATCGGCATGCGGACAATCTGGGGAATCGCTGCGTTCTCCCTCAGCATCCAGGCGTTCTGGGTTTGACAATTAGCGAGCCATTGACAGCATGTTTCGTCAGAGTATCCGTCGATTCGGCACAACGGCCCTCCGCGCCGCGGAGGCGTCCACCACCTCCTACAATGTCCGGGTATCCAAAGCCCAGGGCTTCACCAACGGCCTCACGGAAGGTATATATGCACCCATACCCGTCTACCACCGGCAACTCAACCGCATAACTAATCCCCCTCCGCAGCAATCGGCAACACCCCCCTGATCCGACTGAAGAAGCTTTCCGAAGAAACCGGCTGCAACATCCTCGGCAAGGCCGAGTTCCAGAACCCCGGAGGCAGCGTTAAGGACCGCGCAGCTCTATTCGTCGTCGAGGATGCAGAGCGAAAGGGCCTCCTGAAGCCCGGCGGTACAGTGGTGGAAGGCACGGCAGGAAACACCGGAATCGGACTCGCGCACGTCTGCCGCTCCAAGGGCTACAAGCTCGTCATCTACATGCCCAACACCCAATCGCAGGGCAAGATCGACCTGTTGCGTCTCCTAGGCGCCGAAGTGTACCCCGTCCCCGCTGTCGCATTCGACAACCCGGAGAACTACAACCACCAGGCACGCCGGCACGCCGAGTCCCTGGACAACGCCGTCTGGACTAACCAGTTCGACAACACCGCCAACCGCCAGGCGCATATCGAGACGACCGGACCGGAGATCTGGGCGCAGACGAACGGTCAGATTGACGCTTTCACTTGTGCTACGGGTACCGGTGGTACTTTGGCTGGTATTACGCGCTACTTGAAGACTGTCAGTGACGGGAAGGTCAAGAGTTTCCTTGCCGATCCTCCGGGTAGTGTGTTGCACAGCTATATCCAGAGCGGTGGGAACTTGGTCGAGCGCTCCGGTAGCAGTATCACTGAGGGTATTGGCCAGGGTCGTGTCACGGATAACCTGCAGCCGGATATTGGTCTGCTGGACGGATCGCTTAACATTCCTGACGAGAAGTCGATTGAGATGGTGTACCGCTGCTTGGATGAGGAGGGTCTGTACCTCGGTGCCAGCTCGGCGTTGAATGTGGTGGCCGCGCAGGAAGTGGCGAAGAAGCTGGGCAGGGGTAACACGGTTGTTACTATCTTGTGTGATGGTGCTTACCGCTATGCGGATCGGTTGTTCTCCAACACGTGGTTGCAGACGAAGGGACTGCGTGGCGCGGTGCCGAAGCATTTGGAGCGCTATGTTGTGCTGCCTTAGATGTAAATCAGATATCAAATTGTGAATAGATATGATGTATGCTAGATTGGGTTTCTTTTTAAACTAGCCTACTAGTAGTGATTCTTCTAATTCAATGGTACTCTGATGATACTACCCATGCATGACCCACTAGTATGTAGTAGTATATATATATATCCACACCACATAATGAACTCAACACACCCAACTCCAACATTCATAGAACTGAAACCCAATCACTCTCATTACTTACCCTTAGGATCAATACCAACTCACAATAGACATTAAACATAGTAGTAGGTAATGGCATGGCATCGTCAACGCCCAGGAATCATATAGTAAAAATAGCCAAAGCATCTAAAGTTATCTACCGTTACAACGAAGTTGCGAACAGTTATATATATATTTACTAGTCGTTATAAACTACAAATCAAGAATTATACTTCGTAGTATACTACTTGATGAATATATGAGCGGTACTAGTAGTACCTCTATATTTATATCATTGTTGACTTGACGTCATTACATACTTTGATACTATTTGAGAATATAATTAGTGGTTAGTCGCTGCATTTACCAGTCCACTACTATACGAGTAGTAACACCGCTGCAAAGAGATCTATTCTATCTGTACACAGTAGTAATAATATACAATGAGTCGAGTCAAGACCATCCATCCATCCATCATCCCCACCCCTCTCCCACAACCCACATACCTCAAACCATGAAGTCTATCAACATCAGTCAACATCATCCAAGATAGAAATAAAGTAAACGCCATAAAATGCACCCAACCCAAACGCCACCCATGAAAACAAACACAACCCACATTACACCCTCCCTTTCTTCCCCACCTCTCCCATTCTCTCCATCGAAGAAGACTCGGGAAATAACTCAATCATCCTTCTCCGGCATCCTCATATAAGCATCAATCGCCGCACTGAACGCCGCAAAACCCGCACACCCCGCCGCCGCAGCCTGGGGACCAGCCTTCGCACCGAGAATCCCACCGGTAATGCAACCCGCAGCGACCGAATTCGTAAGATCATTCTTGGCCCGCAAGCCCTCAATACAGCACTCAGTGCCGGAGTACAGCGCACCCACGACACCGAAGTTCTTCGCGCTAGACCACGACCGCTGGCCCATGTCTTTGAATCCCCTCCGCACTTGCTCTTTCCAGGGGAGGTCGGCGATCGCTTTGCCTTGCGGGGTGAAGGTGGAGTCGTAGGACATCTACACATATACCATGTATTTATTAGTTTAGTTTAGTTTGATTTTGGAAGATGGAAGGGTATAGGTATGGGGACAGGCGTACGCTAGCCATGAACAAACCGAATACACCACCCAGACCGAAACCCATTGTTCCGGCCATGACGGTCTTCATGGGGCAGGATTCCATGGCGGAGTACATCTACCATCATTGTCATTGTGTTAGCTTGGTTTTCTGATGTAGGAGGGAGAGGGTAAGGGGTAGGGGGAAGTGTACCATCTTCACCATGGCTTGTTCTTGCTCGCTCATACCCTGCATGTTGGGTCCTGCTGCGCCGGGGGCGCCGCCGAGGCCGCCCATCGGCGTGGTCATGCCAGCGGGGTTCATTGTGTATGTTGTTTTAGTGTCTGAGGTATGTGGTGGAGCTCGAGAAGGGTTGATATGGAGGCTGGAGTGGTGGAGGAGCTCCGCGACACGGTGGTAGTGAGAGGTGTAGACAGACGGCCGATTATCGCATCCCCCGGACTTTTTGCGGAGATGGCGACGGGCGCAAATTTATTTTTACGGGACGCGGGAGGTGCCAGAGTTGCAGTGTCACGTGATATCCCGGGATTTCACGATACTATACGGATACTATCTACTACCCCTACTAATACAGAGCAAGATATCTGAATCTAGGCAATAAATAACTGTTTTTACAGCCAGTACATTCTGACATAAATACATTCTAAAACATTGCAAGAAGGTAAAGAGTGAAATCAACGCTCATCGTAAAGGGTATTGCAACATTCATAACCCTGCGTTAATCCGTCGGTCTCTGCTTGGTCGCACATATCGTGTCCATATTTACAATAGCATGGGAAGAATAAATCAAAAGCCGTAATCGAACGGCACATTCAAAGTGATCGAGCAATCAGTCACGCTTGTCGTCCTTGTCAATCGGCGAATAGGGTTCCTTCCGTTCGGGGGAGAGACTTCGCTCCCATTCGGCCATCAGGTTGGACGCAGTCCGGGTCAACTTCGAGGGCGCCAGCTTGGTGATGGCTGGCCAAGGGATACCGTCAGATACGCTGGGATCGGGAACAATGGACTCGTGCAGGGCGCGCCAGTCGCCAAAACTAGTGCCAGTCAGCGTATCACTGTAAAAGGCCAAGACGAGGACAGATGCCTACGAAAGATATAAACACTGGTTAAGACCTACCTGGTACTTGTACGTGGACTGCTGCTCTGCGTCATCGGCGACTGGTCCTGCTTCGACTCCAACGTGGAGCGGCTGGACGACGGCGTGTGTGTCTTCTTCGGCGAGTCCCACTCCCAGTTGTCTTCAACATCGGGGATGTGGGAGTCGCCCTGTTCGATCCGCCCGCTTGGGGTACTGGAGGCTCCGCGAGCGCTCCGGGACTTCTGCCCAGCTGTATCAATGCCGAATTCACTCCAGAACGACGCGTCAATGTCCGCCGAGTTGGAGTCTTTACCAGAATAATTCGTCCCCGCGCGTGACGTTCTGCCCCCCTGCATGGATAACCGGTCTCTGCTTCGCGATGTCGAGCTGGATGAATCCCGCTTGCGTACGGGAGGTACGCCCCGGGATTCGGTCGCACTGATGCCCTCTTCCCCCACGGTCGCTTGTCGGATATCCTCCAAGAATGTCCAGAGTCCCTCGCGCAAGTCGGACGCCATCTGCTTGCCGGTGCGCATCAGCGCCTCGCGAGATGGAGGAGGCATGGTGTTTCGCCACTGCGCGATCATATCCTCGGTGGGCTTGGAGGAGTCGCCGGAACCTGCACTGCGCTCAACAGACGACGGCAGAGTAGCTGACCGGGGAGACCGGCCGATACGACCATTCACAGAATTAGTCTCCGACTCCGATGCGGCCCTGCCGTCCCCAGAAACAGACACCGGCGACAGCAAGGACAGGGTTCGAGTGTGAGAGCCTCGGAACACCCGTCGTCCATTAGCTGAGACGGTCGTGCCTTGGGTTGCAGCTGCGCGCAGACTGTGGCGGCGATCCAGCTCCCGGCTGAGTCGTGCGTGCGCCAGCGAGGGGCTCGCGGAGCCGCTCAGACTGGGGTCACGACGATGCGAGCGCTCCGGAGTCTGATCGGGGGATCGCAGCGGGATCAAAGGCTCTGCCCGATAGCTGATCTCCGCTCGCTTCTTGGTCCTCTCGGACGAGGCCCACTGCTTCTTCAACGAGTCCAGCTCAGTCTCCGCACGATGGAGCTCCTCCCGCAGCTCCAGCACTCTTCTTTCCTGCGAGGCGATAGCGGTCAACAGTCCGGAGCCATCATCTTGTTCGTCAAAGGCCAGGGGAGCTCCCAGATGGGGGATCGGCGAGGGGTAGGCGGAGGAACGAGTCACGGGCGTCATGGATCCAGGGGAGGCAACACTCGCACTAGGGTCGACGGTGGCGGGCGGCGGGATGTTGATGGGGAAGTTCAAGGTCAGTCGTTTGGCGTGTCGAGCAGCACCATTTGGACGTGCTGGTAGAGAGGATCGCTTCGACTGAAGGGTAGTTCGATCATGCTCAGTAGGAGGGTTTGGGTGGTGGTGGGTGAGGTGGTCGGGCGACGACAGCTGCAGCAATGTCTGGGACGTTTCCGGAGCCATTCCCGCCCTGCCCGTTCCCGGGGAATCCCCCATGACGGACCAGCGTGCTGAGGATGGAAACTTCGTTGATCAGACAGGCCTGGGGAGTTGGTTACAGAAGCTGAAGCGACAGAATCATGGCAAAACCCTGGAGAGCCCGGCAGGAAGGATAGAAACAATCGATCAGGGGCCCGGGAGTCAGTCAGATGAATGCTCCAGGGGGGGGGGGCGGGCACGAGGGAGAGGAATTGGCTGATAAGAAAGCTAAAGAATGTATGGGGCCAATCAGCCGCATAAACAAATGGTAGCCGTTTAAGAGGCAGAAAAGGAGGAGATTGAAGAAAGAGAATAGAAGAAGGTCAGTCAGGGCAAGGGAAAGAAGGGAAAAATAGAAGAAACGGGGCCGGGAAGCAACACGGCCAAGAGAAGAAGGAGTGTAATCAAATCCCATCAAATAAAAATGCGAAGAGCACGAGCACGAGAGGAAAAGGTCTGGCCGAGGGAGCGAAAGTATGGCTACTAAGGGCTAAGAGCCAACGGGTCTTAGTGAAGGTCACTAAAGCCACCAAGTTGGCGGGCGAAGGAGGGAAGTGGATGGGCTCCAGCGGGTCGCAACGCGCATCCCTTCCGCCTGCAGTCTTGCGTTTCACCGCGTTCTCATTTCTCTCATTTCTCTCATCTCTCTTCTCTTTCTCTTTCAGGGGGTGATGGGTGATGGGTGATGTCCATGGAAATTTACTAACCCGGAAGTTAGATGAGGATGGACACTGCAAAAAGGTGTATACCCAGTATAGATAGTACGTATATGATTATCTATCTACATGATCATCCATCACATTTCATTATCTTTCCCTGCTGCACGATGCGGGGAGACATGCACGCAAGGGGGAACATTTAAATAGCATGATCAATGAGGATCATCCTCCCCCTTCTCATGTGGTTGACAGCCCCAACGTGATGCCAATTTACCTGCAACTGCTTTCTCCCTACGTATTTACTTCCCGCACACTTCTCTCATCTCCCAAATTACTGCTCCTATTTTTAAACCTTCGTATCGTCCCGACCCGTCTTCTCGGAGTCTGGATGGCCTGCTCGGCTGGTATTTCCGTTATTACTTTGGACTATCATGTTGTTCCTAATATGCAATCACGGAGGAGATTCAAATTTAAAATTTTTTATAATAGAATTGTGGTTACCTATACATGCAGCAAATACATGCAGGTCGCAGATCGCCTCAGTTCCACCAACACCAGCTATAGTTCACACACAAAGTCCATACACTGTCCAAGATTATCCTTCCATCCAAAACAACAACAATAACAACAATTATCACATCATCAAAAGAACAAGAGAAAAGAAAAGCAGTAAAAGACCTATCTATCAGAACAGAATTTAGTACACATGCTCGCCCGAAATATAAGCATCAGAAATGAAAGTCGTCGCGCAGATTCGGAGCTGAGCCATCGAACCAGTCCCACGGGTTGTGCCACGCTGCCACACCAGTTCGACCAGCACCTGGCCTCCAGGTTGACCCCAACCCACGGAGCCCAATGCAGCAAGAAAACCGTACCAAGCGAGGGGAATTATGCAGAAATAAAATCAATAGGTGCAGCATACAACAAGCCCATGGACCCAACATGTAAACGCCCCGGGAACCGATTTTGTACAGATAATAAGAATAAAACAAATCACAAAAAAAAAAAAAGACAGGGAGCCGCAAGGGACCTGTCAATAACGTCAAGGGTACAAGGGGGAGTTTAGATCCCCGGCCAGCGGTTGCGGAGGCCTTCCGACCATCGTTGATAGAGCACATCCGACAACTGCTTCGTGTGCTCCATCCCCGGCACTTGCTGGCCCGGGAGATTCGCCAGCTGCGCCGGCTGCAGGTTGGGCTCGGCCACTGCCGCACTCTGGCGGCGCCGATGGCTTTTCAGATGTGGGTTGTTTTGTGCCAGAACCAGTCGCGGCCTCTGTGGGGATTCGGCCGGTGGAGCGGGTGGGACGAGGCTGGCCAGCTTGGGGTCGCTAGAGTAACCGCCATTTCATCAGCTTCCCTTGCCATTCGCTGCAGGAAATATCGCCACTTACCCTTGCAGTCGCTCCGTCATCGCCCTCACGATGTGATACAGACCCTCGGGGTCGATCATTTCCAGATCACTCCACGCCTCGGCCAGCCGGGAAATCGCCTCGCGCTTCTCGTCATCTCCCGTCGTGCCCAACACCTCCTGACAGGCAAGTCCCACCGCCTTGCTGTATGCGCGACGGCCCAGCTGTGCTTCCTTGCTGTTGGGCTCCGAGAAGAGCGTCTTGGGACTGGCATTTTCGTCCGTGTAGGAATACTGCGGGGGGTATGAAGCGTCGGCGGGGATCTTATCCGACACCCGACGGAATTGACGAACGGTCGAGGGACTGTTTCCAAAGCTCATGTCCACCCCCAGAGGTTGCTTCACCCCGCTGGATCGTCGCTTGGCACGCCGCAAGGATGGACTGCGTTCGGGGGCCGGTGCCCGTCTGACGGCGGTATTCGTTGCATGCTTCGGTGGAATAGGTGGGCTAGAGATGTGCAAGTCGTCCATCAGCTCGGAGGCTTCATCAAACACCCAGTCCTGGGGTTCCGGCTCGTTCTCAAAGTCGTCGGGCTCTTCGCGGATAGCCATCGTGGGAGCTTTCACGGTATCAAAGACCCATCCGTCATCATCATCCAGGTTTCGAATCGTATTGCTGCAGCAAAGTAGTTAGCGGATGTGATGTGTGTTCGGGGGCGGGCCACATACAGAGACTCTGCATAATACTTCACTTTGTGCGTCACACCCCGACCAGCATCCCAGTCCTGCCTCCGGTGAATCAGCTCCTGTAAAGCCTCCGTTTTCCCCGCATTGCGGATGAACTTGTGTCTCAAAAGCTCCTTGGCGCTCGGCCTTCGGTCGGGGTCCTTGGTCAAGCATTGTGCAATAAAGTCCTTGAAGGTGTTGCTATAGTCGTCGCCTTGCAAGCGGGGGGCAGGTTCCTTGGGGATCAAAAAGAGCACTTTCATGGGGTGAGTGCTGGCGTGTGGCGGCTCGCCGTTGATCATCTCGATCGCTGTAATACCTAGGGACCAGATATCCGCTTTGTAGTCGTATCCAGCCTGCTGGATCACTTCGGGCGCCATCCAGAACGGCGTGCCGACAAAGGTGTTGCGTTGAGACTTGATATTGATTAACTGTGCGGCCACGCCGAAATCCGCCAGCTTGACCTTTCCGGTATGCGACAGAAGTACATTGGCGGCTTTAATGTCGCGGTGGATCTTGCCTTCGCTGTGCAGATAATCCAGACCCAGCAGCAGTTGCTGGCAAATAATGGCGACGTGGGCTTCGTTAAAAACGCCGGGTTTCAGCTAGAAGTGGTTAGCGAAGCGCACCCAGATTCGACAGGTCACTCATGGATTACCAGGTCCAGACAGGATCCACCACCGAGATACTCCATCACAATCCACAGCTTATGACCTCTCAGAAAACTCGCCTTGTATTGCGTCACGAATTGGCTCGCACAGGTAGCGAGGACGGAGATTTCCTGCTGGATTTCTTGGATATCATCTTCACTGGATTCGAGATCGATCTGTAGCAGCGGGCGCATGTCAATTAATGGATACGTTCACCGGGCAAAAAGGCCATGCAGAGTCACACGCACATGTTTAACCGCCACAATCTCTCCGGTAGCCTTTTCAATGGCCTTGTACACCGTTCCAAAACTTCCACCTGCAGGTGCAAACGGTCAGTTCCCGATGCGATTGCCTCCACTGACACATTCCGCAGGACCACTCACTTCCCAGCTCCTCCAGCATCTGATAATGACCTGACATGTCGTCCTCCATGGTTATCGTGCAGGAGGTCTCCTCCACGGATGAGACAGCGACGACGTGAAAAGTGGAGAGAGAAAAATAGAAAGAGGAAAAAGGGGAGCAGGGACCACACACACAGACACAACTCAGCACACAAGGGGCAACCCGCACAGCCAGCCAGCTGAATTAATCCTGTGGATACAAGATATACACGCTGAGCCGAACAAATTCGAGTGAACCGACCTTGGAGAGCGGAGGGATGGAGGAGCAATCAACGGGGGAGCTGAGGCTATCTACCAGGGACTCCTCCATTCAAGGACCAGCCCGTCGCGCATCCGGTGGTCGGCAGCCGCTCGCTCCCATGGTTCGCGGCAGACACAACAGGCGGTAGCTCATGGCAACCATGGTTCCCGTTGCTTCCTCCACCTCACCGCCTGCCGCTGACCGCCGGACTCGGATTATTTGGGTTGCCGGCATGTCAGATCACATGCTGCTTTCTTTCCCTTTAACTAGTTATAACTTGCTCCATGATTAAGCTTCTGACCTCAGAAAATGGCTGGAGTAAGACAATGTCTTACACTGAATTGTGCAAATACTTTGGTTACCTAGCTCTTCAGCAGCCACTACACGAATACGAATCGAAGTCTCGATCGTGTATCGCCGTTTCTGGCAACTTTCATTGACGGGGGGCCTAAGAATTGGTGATTCGGTTTCCCCGCATAGCCAGCCATCTACGGAGTATATATAATCTAGATTGACTAGGGTGGGTTCGTTATCTCGGAAATCTTGGAAACCTGGCTATCTCTCCAAGAAATTACTAAGGGATGCCCACAACCCAGCTTATGCAATCTCTTCGCCACATCTGTTTTAACTCAATAAGGCCTCCAGCATATGATGGTACCGTACACAGTGTACTCTGTAATGCTATATTCACCATAATCCATGCTTACGGTCCCCCAAGGTTGGCATTACTAAATAGACTGGAGAGTTAAGACGATTTTTAGGATATCTACATGCAAGAGAATTTCTTTTCCCAACTATTGAGAACTACTAAAAGTAAATATAAATATAATGTTGAACGAAATATGCAGAACATGACCGAGTACAGTACTTTTGTGCTCACCCGATCTACAAATGGAGCTTTCGGTCTGTAACTAACATACTTCCTAAGATCCTTCAGTTACTCTTAGTTACTAAATGTAGGTATGCTTTTGAAGACAATCAATACTACGGGTCAGGTCAGCTGTAGGCTCGGGAACCGAGGAGTCCGTGTGACCGAAGCTACCGTGGATCGTTGATGTATATCCTCCGTAGCACTAGTCAGGAACTGTAGGTCTGGAATCTCGGAAGGCGCGATGCTAGGGGGTATAACTTTTTCAGTAGCTGACATTTAACCCCTCATCTCCGCCCGTTCCCTGTACTCTATTCAACTAACACCCCACCGTCGTATCGGCCGAATATTCCACCATGGGGTTGTTGTTCAACTCCCACACCAACCAGCTACTCCTGCTGCTAACGGTCCTGGCAGCACTTACATTCGTCACCTCCAGGGTCCGTCGCTATTTTATTCGCCGCGAATTTGCACGCCGCCATGGCTGCCAGGAACCGCCCAGTGTTAACAAGGATCCTTTCCTAGCACTCGATCAAATCTGGACCTCCGTTCGCTATTTTCGAGAGTACGTTTCCCTGGAGAAAAACGCTGAGCGCTACCGTCTCTATGGGGATACATACGCCTGGAAATTACTGCTGGGGCACTACAGAGTCTTCACTATGGAGCCGGAGAATGTAAAATCGGTCTTGTCAACAAGTTTCAAGGATTGGGGTCTGGGTCACCGTCTCCCGCATTTTGAACCGCTTCTCGGTAAAGGTATTTTTGACACAGATGGTGAGCACTGGGCTACGTCTCGTGCCCTCATCCGGCCCAGCTTCACCCGCGACCAGGTTGCGGATCTGGCAATGTTCGAAGAATTAATCCCCGACCTCTTTGCCCGGATTCCTCGTGATGGAGTGACGGTAGTGGACCTGCAGGATCTCTTCTTTCGCTACACTATCGATTCAGCCACTGCATTCCTGTTCGGTCAATCGGTCGCCAGCCTGAAGATGGACCAGTCGGAGCTTGGCTTTGCTCAGGCCTTCAACTACTCCCAGGAGGCCATTACATTGCGTTTCATTCTCGGCCCATTAGGCAGAATCTTCCCTCACAAGAAGGCAGATAAATGTTATCGTCTATGCCGGGACTTTGCTGCGCGGTTCGTCGACGAGGCAGTCCAAGCAGCTCAGTCCGAGGGAGCCGATGGAACTTCAGAGACAAAGCATGAGAGGTATATCTTCTCTCATGAATTGGCACGACGCACGTCTGATAAACGCCGCATTTTGGACGAGCTCATGAACGTTCTGCTTGCCGGCCGTGACACTACTGCCGGCCTATTGAGCAACATGTTCTTCATGTTAGCTAAGCACCCAGAAGTCTGGGACAAGCTGCGCCAGGAAGTAGCTACCTTGGAGGGCCGATTGCCCTCGTATGAGGAGCTTCGTAACCTGAAGTATCTCCGATGTTGCATGAATGAATGTGAGTAAACCGCTGCTGTGATTTTGCCCCGTATCTTATCTCTGACAATCCATCAGCATTACGGTTGCATCCAGTTGTACCAGTAAACGGGCGCATTGCACTGAGAGATACAGTATTGCCGAAGGGAGGAGGCAAGGATGGTCGCTCGCCGGTCTTCATGCCCGAAGGGTCCACAATTGAGTACAATGTATATGCGATGCACCGGCGGAAAGATATCTATGGAGCCGATGCAGATGTTTTCCGCCCGGAGCGCTGGGAGAATGGACAATTGCAGCCTCGCTGGGAGTACCTTCCCTTCAATGGAGGTCCACGCATTTGCCTCGGTCAGCAGTATGCGCTGACTGAGGCCGGATATGTCACTGTTCGCATGGCCCAAGAATTTCGGATCTTGAAGAGCCAGGATCCAGGACCGTGGAAGGAGGCATTGACCTTGACTCTGTGCTCACGGAATGGAACGAAGGTGTCTGTCACACCGGCTTGAATAGGAAAGTTTGCCTGTTGTATTTGTAATGCTTAGCTTACTGGCGAATGCCATATCAATAGCCAGACTGTCATGTTGTTTTTAGCCTCTACTTTTGCAATTCAAGCACTTTAGGTATGCTGAAGGGCTTAGAAGGGGATGTGGCGGGAAAGCCCTCCAACCTGAGTATTGTGGACACTGTAAATGACACATCACATCAACTAGATGAGTTTACATATGCTTAATCTTCCTTGGCCCTGGCTTGTATTCCCGTCTTGATAACTAAACTTCTGCTCCCGTGACTCATCCCATATAACTAGTACCGGGATCGGTCTCCGAACCCCGATTCACCGAGTCCGCATACAACCAGGGACAACTGCTATTTGTGAGATTCTAGCTTCATTCCTCCCTAGAGAATTATCATAATACATGGCAATTTAAATATTCCCCAGATAAATTATCATTAAGTAGATTCTCGAAATTGCATTACATTATCTATGAGTCGGGTATCTCCGGCACACCTAGTGTATCGGTATCCGGCGTTGCCGAACCCCGATAATCATGAGAGCAGACCAGTCCATCACTCTCACCCTTCTTTACTACTTCTATTCTGTGATACAAACCATATACAATATTTCCATTGGCGGTGGATTTATTATCGTGTCTAAGCCACGATTATACGCTCAGAATGGCCCCTCAGTCATACGGACGGGTATGTTCAGCTCACCCACTATCTACATCTTGCTTACCAAGTCGGGCGAACAGGCTTGTCTAAATTGCTCCAAATGCAAATGCAAATGTGTTGACCGACCAGGAAGTCAGGGTTGTGAGAGATGTTATCGGCTGAACAAGACGTGTCTGCGAGGCACCTCAACCAGAGCGATGCAGTCCCAGAAGAACAATACTGCCGCGCGCATTGCTCAGCTAGAAGGCAAGCTGGACGAGCTAGTGTCATCTCTTCAGCCACAAAACCCACGAAGCACTTCTAGCAGCTCTGTTAGGAACTCTCTTTCTACTCCAGCATCTGATTCCAGCTCTCCTACTATATATGGAGATTATAATATCCCTGCAGCATCGACATCTAGTTCGGACAGCTTGGAGTCTTCACCGGAAGAGTCGCTAGACATATTCCGCACTCACATGCTTCAGTATTTTCCCTTTCTACATCTTCCCGGAGACGTGCAATGGATGCGTCAGGAGCGGCCTTTTTTGTTCCTCTGCATTATGGCGGTGACTTGTCCGTCAATACCGACCAAGCTCGCCTTAGGGGAGAAGATTAGAAAGATTGCTACGGAAAGAATGTTCCTTTCTAGTGATCCGGGTGCAGTGAACCTTGATCTTCTGCTAGGTCTTTTGACAGTTCTAGCCTGGGGCTACGATCACTTACTACACGACACCGCAATGGGACTACCGCGGTTTACTCAGCTCGCTATAACGGTTGTTTACGAATTGCGTCTTAACAAGCCACTCCCTGATGATTCTAATGTACTTACTGCCGGACTCGGAGGCTGCGCCTCATCGAGGGCACCAACGCGGACGCTCGAGGAGCAGCGAGCAGTCCTAGCATGTTTTATCTTGAGCTCCATGTAAGTCTATTGCACGCCTCCATGTGATTATTGCTGACGCAGCCAGTGTATCGACATGTCTTGACAACATCCAACCAATGCAATGGACGTCACATATGGAAGAATGTCTCGATGCTCTGACTCGGAAATGTGAAACGCCGCTTGACGAAGTATTTGCTCATCAAGTCCGACTGCATCGTATTGCAAGAGAGGCGGAGCATATCCGAATTGTGTCCACGGCCGTTCCGGCAGCGTTTCACCTTACTGCTTTGCAGAGGAAGGTCAACGAGGTCAAGCAGAGTATAACACCTGACTTGCAACATAATAGTGAGTACATCACCGATTATACCATCGTCAGGACTTTGGCTCATGCTGAACAGGCCTATTCCGTGCGTCGACGTACTACACCGAATTGAGCATCCACGGCCTCGTCCTCTCAAAAAAGCAAGACATCCCAGACCTACAAAGACTCGAAGGACTCCACGCATGTCTCGAAACCGCCAGATCAGCACTAGATAGCTTCTTCCAGATATCATCCACCGACGACTATATCGGGATTTCATTCCCTTTCTTCAACTATCTCGCGCGGAGCATCCTAATCATCATGACACTGTCAACGATGAACGACCCCATCTGGGACACAAGCCTGGTGCGATCGACTGTGGACGTTCTATGGATCTTGGACCGCCTGATCAACGAGGTGCAACAAGCCAAGGCGTCGAGATGTGAAGAGAATGAGTCAGCCAATGGATTTTTGGACAAGTCAACCAAGAAACTCCAGTCGCTTCGTGCCTCTGCATGCGCCGCGCTGATGCCGGCGAAGCCGCAGCAGCAGTGTAGTAGCGTTGCCAAAGCGGCCGAGGATGACTTGCAGGTGTTGCGCATGTTTCAGGCCTACGAACTGATGGACGCGGGATTAATGGCTAGTTTCATGGAAGGGACAGCTATCTTCGATGGATTTTATTAGCTGATATCTATATCCCAAATAGCCCTAATCTATCCCCTCACAATCTCCCCATCACCTATACTAGTTTACTCCTCAAAACTAGTCGAATGCGCAATCTCCCTCATGGCCTCCAAATTCTCCCTAACCCCCTCAATCTTCCCCGAAAACCTCTTCCAACAATCCGGCCCCAACACCACCCTCAAAAACCCCTTCTCAGCAATCCCCTCCGCCATCCCATTCCCATCCACTACCTCCAGAATCCTCTGCGCCGCCTTCTCCGGATCCCCCTCCTGACTCCCATCCTTCGCCTTGATCAACTTCAGCGCCGCCTCCACCGGCGTCCCCACATAATCCTCATTCAACCCTGCCGCAGGCGCCACAAACGCACTGAAGAACTTCGTCCGGAAGTACCCAGGTTCAATGAGTAGAACGCGGATCCCGAAGGGGTGGAGTTCTTTGGATAGGGACTCTGTCATGCCTGTTCCCAGCACCATTAGCATATACCCACACACAGACACACAGATATCATCACATCATAGATAATATAAGATAGATAAGATGGGAAACATACCCTCAATCGCAAACTTCGACCCCGCATAAACCGCACACCCCGGCGCACCATCCACCCCCGCACTACTACTAACATTCACCACCGTCCCGGCCCCCCTCTTCCTCATAAACGGCAACACGCCCTTCAACACCCTAATCGGACCATACACATTCGTATTGAACTGGGACTCAATCTCCGATTCGCTCATGTCCTCGATACTCCCTAGCAGGGAGTATCCCGCGTTGTTGACGACGACGTCGATGACCCCGTCTGCGTGTGCGTTGATAGCCTTTTGGATGTGCGTGGGGGTGGAAGGGTCGTTCACGTCCAAGGGAATCCAGATCCCCCCCAGTGAGGTGATTTCGGGTTGTAGGGTCGATGCGGTGCTGGTGTTGCGCGCTGTGGCGAGGACGCGGTGGCCTGCGCGCAGGGCCGCGAGGGCGAGGGAGGCGCCGAGGCCGGAGGATGTGCCGGTTATGAGCCACGTTTGGGGCATTTTTTCTTAGGGTTTTGCTGGGGGTTTGGGGGTTGGAGGGAAGGTGGTAGTAGGAAGTAGGAATGTGTGTTGTCTTTATACTATGTAGTGGGGGTGGAGATGGAATAGCTAGTAAGCTTATCTATGGCCCGTCGCTAGGGTATGGATTGGTGATTGTGATCCTCCGGGGATTGAAGGTTAATGCCTTTTACTCCGATGGGGCTGGATGGTAGGTGCGGAGTTTGCGGACTTAGATGGGTCATTTCCGTGAAAATGTGGTAGTTTCATGGTGGACCTGGGTTTGGTAGAGTAGTTTTTGTTGTATGTTCAGTAGTGTATTGGGGTTGATATGCTATGTATATGGTGAATTGCATGAAGACTGACCCTGGTATGGACAGGGATACGTGTTTGGTTGATAATGAATTAACTGCTTGCATGTCGAGATGGCTGAATCTTGTAAATGGTAGAAGGTATAGTAGGATCGGATATAGGAGCTAGGCTTTACCCCTCTCGTTATATATTGGCAAGACAGAGTTGCTAAAATCTCACGTCAGATTTATTTCATGAGACGAGTCGGTTAATCAAGACTTGCTTCGTTATAGTGTTACGTATACGATGGTTAAAGAAAGGTGGTGCTCATGATAGCTTACGCTGCTTCAGGCTCAAATAATCTCCATTTTTAAAGTATGATATCAAGGTAACTCCAATATGCTGCAAATCTAAATGTACTTGTAGGGGTTCAAGATTCCATTCTATAATCATCAGTAATAATTTCTCGAATATTGGAAAGGTACTCACCGGGTCATATAGCCCCTTCAGCTGCTTCATCAACTTCACCATGGTATCATTCTGGCTGTATCCGATAAACTCCTTCTTCGCAAGACCGAGACCATGCTCGGCACTGATGCTGCCATTCCGCTTCTGGATCCACTCGTACACCCAAGGCTCAATGGCCTTCTCGACCTCCTTGTTGTACTGGCGCACCGAGATGTTCAAGTGCAAGTTGGAGTCACCCATGTGGCCATATCCCACAACAGCACGGACAGGGAACGAGTCGTCGTCGCCAACGAATCCAAGCTTTGTCAGACGCTCCTTGCAGTCCTCGACCAGCTGGTACAGCTCCGGCAGAGGAATGGAGACGTCATACTTGTAGGTGCCACCCAAGTGGCTCAGCGCCTCCGTGATTCCCTCTCTCCAGCGCCAGATGGCGTGGAACTGGGTCTCGTCCTGAGCCAGGACACCGTCCGCAACGATGCCCTCGCCCATGATGTGCTCTAGGAATCCCTCCAGCTTGGCCATGTCGTGCTCAGCGTTGGATCCGCTGGTCTCGACGAGACAGTAGAAGGGGTACTCGCCTTCCAGGGGATACTTGGTGCCGGTGGACTCGTGGACGAGCTTCTGCGTGCGGCCGTCCATGAGCTCAAAGGCGGAGAGAATCTCGGACAGGTGGCCCTTGGCTTCCTGGTAGGCCTGGCGGACCTGGTCGTAGCTCTCAAGACCAAAGTAGGCGACGTTGACGGCCTTGGGACGAGGGGGGCACAGGATGGACACACCGGTGATGATACCGATGGTGCCCTCGGAACCAATGAACAGCTGCTTCAGATCGTATCCAGTGTTGTTCTTGCGCAGGGTCGACAGAGAGTCGACGACAGTTCCGTCAGCCAGAACAGCCTCCACACCGAGGACGGTGCCGTGGAGACTGCCGTAGCGGAGCAGACGTAGACCACCAGCGTTGGTAGCCACATTGCCACCGACATGGCAGGAACCCTTGGCACCCAGATCCAAGGGGAACAGGTGGTTGCGCTCAGCGAGGTACTGATCGGCAACCTCCAGGATGACACCGGCATCGACAACCAGCACACCGGAAGCCTCATCGAACGAGCGAATCTGGTTCATGCGAGACAGGTTGATGACAATTTCATCGAACACCGGCACGGAACCACCAACCAACCCGGTATTGCCACCCTGGGGAACCACCGCCAACTTCTTCTCGTTACAGTATTGCAGCACCTTGCTGACCTCCTCCTTTGTCTGGGGCTTGAGAACCAGTCTCGTGTGACCGCGGTACTTGCGCATCCAGTCGCTGTTGAAAGGCTCGATATCGTCGGCCGCGTCGGCGGTAACGCCATCGATCACGGCGGACTGGGCGCCCAGCAATTCCTTGAAGAAAGCCACATCGTCGGCGGAGATTTCAGCGAACTTGGGATCCCGCTTGAGGTTGGGGTAGGCGTTGCTGGTGTACTTGATCTCCTTGGTCGCATTGGCCGCGGAGGTGACGCTGAAGGCGCGGGCGGCAGTGGTCGCGGGAGACGGGGCGCAGACGGACAGAGGACGCAGCAGAGAGCGAGGCTTGGGCACGCGAGCCCGTCGGAGGGCGACGGAGAGGTTCCTGGCACCGGACATGATGGGTGGTGGTTGTGAGGAAGACGGAGAAGAGCCAAAGGCTATATCTGGAAGTCTAAAAAGCTTACCGGTCGGAGTTGTGGAGGTCCTCCGGTGGTGCTTCCGTCCCGTCGGAAGGGCGGTATCGGCCTGTACGGCGGAGATCTCGGGTTTAACCTATGCTCCCTGGATTGGAATGTTGGAGGGGAGGGTCACAGTATCCCGCGGATAAACGGGATGAATGGCCATTATGATGACGATGCTGTTCTTGTCTGAATTGAAGTTGAGTAAACAGTGACGTTATGTTAATATCCCTTGATATTGAGTAACGCGACCGGGATATGTGACTGGTGGAAAGATGGAGAATTACAGTTGTATGGGGTTGGACCAATTGATGCAGTATGAAATGGTAATTCCAGATAGTCCCTCATTAATTGACATTCAAGGCCAATGGAGTGTCATGATAACCAATTGTGATAGTATTGTTGGTGGATGAAACTGAGGGCAAGGAATTTCCCAAAAAGGAATCGAGGCAAAGCACGAGGTGCCAAGCCCCGCATCGATGCAGCCTCACAAATAGAAAAACAGTACATTCATCTCAAGTCCAGTTGGGGATCAATCAATTGTGCCTGGCCCATTACGCTGTGTCTCGACCCATCCATCCCGATCAGTTCACCGTAACAGACTCTTCCACGAAGAAAATAGAACAGTAAGAGACTCACCCGTCGTTACGTCATGAAGATGCCCCGCAGTTGACCAGCTACCAGAAACATCTCTTCAGCGCGTCATTGTCCCCCCCCCTTCTTTTGATCTCTTCTCACCATGTCCTCTACTGAGACGCAATTTGGAAACATGTCGACCACTGTTCTTGTCACTGGTGCTACCGGCCTTCTAGGCCGACAGGTATTCAATACCTTCAAGCACTCCGGCTGTCTGGTCGTTGGTCAAGGCTATTCCAGAGCCATACCTCCCACGATACAGAAGGCCGATTTGGAAAAGGAGGAGGACATTAAGAATCTATTGAACGAAGCGAAGTAATTCAACTCCTGACTACGACTTCCGCCTTGCATCTCACATTCAATACCCCCCAATCTCACACCCGCGTTGTTCACGAATTCAATCTGACTGATGTCCGTGCCCCTGCAGACCCCAAATTGTCATCCATTGTACGCCACCTCCTGCTTGGAAATGCAGCCAACCTGCATCCCGTTGCACGCTGACCGTTCCGCTCTAGGTGCCGCAAACCGTTTCCCCGACCTGTGCGACCAGAACCCGGACCAGGCGCGTCGGGTCAACGTTGACGCCACCCGCATCCTCGCAGAAGAGACCGCCCGCCGCGGTGCCCTGCTGGTCTACATCTCCACCGACTATGTCTTCCCCGGTAAGGAGGGAGAGGCTCCCTACGAGGCTGACGCGCAGACCAACCCGCCCAACCTCTACGGGCAGTTCAAGCGGGATGGCGAGGTGGCCGTGCTGGAAGCCACCAAGGACACCGGGCTGGGAATCGTGCTGCGGGTGCCCGTGCTATATGGGACTGCCAAGGAGAACTCGGAGAGCGCCGTTAACACCCTAATCGATGCGGTGTACAAGGCGCAAGATGAGAACGCGGGGGTGAAGATGGACGACTGGGCCCAGCGCTATCCCACCAACACTGAAGACGTTGCACGAGTGTGCCGTGACATTGTAATCAAGTATGTCAAGGAGCGGCAGCGCATCCAGGAGCTTCCCAAGATCCTGCAATTCTCATCGGAGGACCGGATGACCAAGTACGAGATATGTGAGAAGCTGGCGGATGTGCTCGGACTGTCCCTGGTTGGAATGGTGCGGAACAAGGAAGGAAACGACCCGAATGCGAGTGTGCAGCGGCCCTACGACACTCACCTGTCGACCAAAGCGCTGAAAGAGCTTGGCATTGATCTCCGGACGGTTGACTTTGTGTCGTGGTGGTAAGTTATTAATTTCCTTATTGAAATCATCGTTGGTGCATAATTGAGGGGCTAACATCGGCCGCAGGCGGAAACACTTGGGAGCGTACAAGCATTAAATTGATTGAAATAATTTAGTCTACTACTAGTATGGAGCCCCATGCTGCGCAAATTATCTAGCATGAAATCACACGCGATGCTTGGTGTCTGAAACAAAATGAAACAACCGATGATCATCCCGGGGACCGGATCCAGCTAAGGTGTGTAAGAGTAGGAGCTACTGTAGTTGCTTGTTGAAGATTACATCCATTGTTGACATGTTGGATGTTTAATCCGCGGTGGGTCGCACCCGATACAGCAGTATAATAATCTAAAATCTGGTAGGTCGTTGAAGTCAAGTGGAGATATAGTTTGATAGTCGCCGTCTAAAGACAGATAGCCATATTGTATAGATGAGAGTAGATAGAAAAATACATCGGATGATTTGGCAATGATAGAGCTGATACTAAAGTAATATGCTAGGCTGGAAGTAGCGGGATATTATGCCGATAGTGTAGAATTCAATACAGGTGTAAAGAAGTCGCTTCATGGATATAGTGAGATGAAAAGGTACACAACCTACAAAACAACATCAACGGTACGTCCTAGAGCGACTTGCCTTCCGCGTCGCCTTCAAAGTAAAGAATTCCGTGATCCAAAGCAAAGACACAACAAGCAAAACCACCCCAACTCCAAGAGGAACCACAACTTTCCAAAATACTTGAACGTCCCCAACTTTGACGGCGCTGCTTTCTCTGCTCTCCCCTAGATTCATTATCGAAGCGGTCACCGAGACTGGTGAAACCAACCAGGCCCACAGTGCCAGAATCAGTAGCAACATGTTTCGGTATCTTGAACGTGATTTCTCAAAGTCGTCCTCGATTGACTTCAAAAAGCCCATGATTCTTTTAACCCGTTTATTTAAGCGACAGACGGCCTTCTGCAGGTAGGCGAAGTCGTTTGCTAATTCTGAGTAATCTGGAAGACCGGTGAGCTGCTCCCGAGCTTTGCAATACTCTTCAGCTTCGTGTATAAAATGTTCGTACGGCTCGATCTTGATTAAATCACTGTGTAAACCAATGAGATCTGCTTGGAGCCTTGCAGAGAGACTACCGTTTGGGTCTGGGTATAGGGGATCCAGGAGGGACGGAAACTTTCGTCTTCGTAGAATAACCTCCTTCTGATAATACACCTCCATCCAGGATAATTGCAAGTGTTTAGATTCAATCTCAGCAACCCAGAAGCAACCGATCAATTGAAGAATATCGACGAATAGAAGGCTCGGTGATGTCAATGCAGCATTGCGAAAATCATTATTCTCAAGATGGTAGATGAGGTGGTACCAGAGGATCTCCTTAATAGAGAAATTGGATTTTGGAGCCCGTTGAGGTCGTCCTTCCCATTCTTTAGAGGTTTCCAGATTATCCATAACGAAGCGTTCAACAAACCGTGGCCTTGGAAGGAACTCTCGGAAGACATATGAGAAACCTGGCTCGCAGACTGGTATCCTGCTACTTTGGTTTTTCGCCACAATGACACCTGTTGGGTGTTACTACTTCCTGAAGACAAATTTTGCAGCTGTAAGCCACTCACCTATCCACGGTATATCCCGTGATGGAGTTTCCGTTTCACCGTTGGCCTTCTTACGCGCATGCTGGTTTTCCCATACAGCGAGATTGTTGCGTAGACCGATCGAGTTGGCGCAAATTGGAGGCCCAGGTTTGGCATCACCACAATTGGGATAGAACGGTGACAGCGAACTATGGCTATCCATATTTGGACTATCACTATTCTGAAAGCTAGCCGGTGTTGGTTCCCTGTGGGCAACAAATCGAAAGCAAAAATGCTCCTGCTGCCTCGCAGGCCTTGGTAACGGCCAAAGCTGCTCTAACAGGCTGTCATCTCTGTATTGGACGCTTGGTTCACCCGGTCCAATATCTACCTTTCCTGACCCAAACCACGACGGACCGACCAGGAAATCTGCCCAAAACTGAGGATCAATTCGCAGTTGCCCTCCGAGCTCTGCAATCATCCTGGGAGTGGGGTCTTCCAAAACTATAAGTATTGGGCTTGAACCATCGTCCAATTCGGGTAAAACCTCTTCCAATTTCAAGTCACGCTGCACGGGAGGAACGTTGCTTGGCTTGACGAGCACAATTCCGAAAGTTTGTCTCTGGAGATATAGAGGATCCTGCAGATAAGCATCGAGATAGGATAATCCAGGCCACTGGCCTGCGAGTCTCTGGACATATTCTCGATATTCGTTGGCTAGCTCACTGAAACCACAGTATGGGCTCAGTTGACTGTCATGAGATGGTGTGCGAGTGCTGTTCCCATTGGACATCTCAAGGTCTGTTGCGGGCTTTACCCGCACCTTCCTAAACAGGGTCTCTGTCGTCCGCATCTTCTACTCTTCGCGGGCTACTTTGCTTCATATTCTCCCGAACTAGCTTCGCGATAAAATGAATCAAAAACTTACATCCTTCAATCTTAAACAGATGCCTTCTTTTATAACAAATGGCCACCTTAACCGAGGTGACCCAAGCACGATCTATGAGTCGAGACCCATTAGACTTACTGACCGGTATGAATAACCTAGTAAATCAAAAAGATGTACTGTGCTACGTCTAGACTGTTCTTTATCCTCTCTATTCATTCTGACATACATGGCTCTTCCTGACGCACCAAATACAGTTTACGAGGCCGTATAACCTTATTTTAACTACTTAACCAGGCCAGCTCTTAAGGAGGTCTGATGAAGAGAGTCTTTCTGGAAAGTGGATGCAATGTCTAGGATCCGACTTCGTATTCAGGAGTCGTATCCATTATGTCAAAAGGGTAACCTCTAAGACTGAGTAGGATGGCAAGCTAACTTTGTTCGTATTTAGTCCAGCCCCTCAACTTCAAACAGTGCGTATAATCGCCGCATTCGGCTTGAGTATCCGTGATCCGGGCGGGGGTTATAAGCTTAAACCCATTCCCCAGATTTAAGATTCGAATGGCCCAAGGTAGGGTTGATCATCACTTGACATCACCCTTCCTACTAGTTGAGTCTGGGATGTGCATGTCCTTGCATGCTAAATTGATGGCTATAGCCTTGAAAAGCGACTTCATTGGCAGCAAGTCATGTTGAATACCGAATGTGTTGAACTCTCTGAGCGAAGAATATCACCCTGGAAGGCACTATTTAATCTACCTAGAAAGCAGATCCGAAACCGATAAAAGCGATGGGTCCAGATCTTGGCACGATGGATACGGCGTAAAGCAAAATGCTGGATACAATTACAAGCAGTAAGGTCTTATGTGGATCCATGTCCCTGTGACTGAACTTGACTTTTGAACTTCAAACTTCACCCCAAACTAGCTCTTTAAAGTTACACCAATTGAACTATGGCACTGAAAGAACAGACGCTCGACTATACCTAATTCTAATATGCAGCATAGATAAACAGGGCGGATCAGCGAGTGTGGTTTCCTCCTACATTTCTCTATCACTGAACCGAAGAATATTTATCAAAATTTCCCACACTCTGCCCATTGTTTGAGGACCGATACAACCTTAATGATGAATCTCTTGGGTGACGTCCTCGGGGGACTGGGGTATGCTGCTACATCTGCGTCTACATTTGTGGTAGACAGTATTGGTCATGCGGACAGCATCATCGAATCTGCGACGCGCATATTTCGAAAGGCTAGCGGACATTCGGCTCGTGGGCTTATTGACGCAGTGTTAAGACGCTCTCAGAAGCTGATAAGCCCAGAACTTCTCCTGGAGACTTTGACAAAGCTTCTTGTCAGGATAACCGAGCAGATAAACACAGAACCCGTGGGCAGCCTGCTTCAAGAAGCGACCAAATCCTTATTCAAATTGATAAAGTCCATGTTGGACAAGATCGATCCAGAATCACTTCTTAAAATTGTGAAGGAGCTCACAACAGTGACTGTGAAGGCAATAATTGCCAAGGTGGGAGCACTTCGGATCATACACGAAGGCATAATCAGCAACGATGTCACTTCGGCGACCCTGGGAGCCATCTGGAACAATGGCGGCGATTTGGCGAGGTTTTTGGTTGACCTTATCGAACCTGCCAAGTGCTATGTCCCAGCAGACTATATTCCAGCTGACCCACCCACTGGAACCACTAAAGGGTCACCACGTGATGCATACAATGAATTGGACGCATCAAAACATATGAATCAGCACGCTGTAATTTGTCAACTTCAGAGGCTCGCCAAATCGTTGATTTTCATTGTGGGGGGAATGGGCAAAACTGTCAATATTGACGAGCTGGAAGACATTGGCATTACTGATGCAACCACACTCGGAAGCGACGTCAAATCCGTCGACTCGAACATCACTGTGGAAAACCCCTTAAAGGAGATATCGATAAATGAGAAGTGGTTGTATGTCAATGGTATAGGCGGAGAGCTTTTCTGGTTGCATCTTGCTTGCAAGAAACTAGCAACGCACTATTCAAGAGAAATAAGAGGGGTTTTCAATAGGGGTGATGGCCTTCTTTGGGACTTGGTTGAATGTGCAGGCGAAAGGACCGTCCAGAGAACTGGCACCGCAAAAGAACAGAAGAAACTTATCAAAAGAACAAAGAGCAGCAGGATGGCACAGAAGTCATTGGTAAAGGAATTGAAGTCAGCCTTGAACGCCAATCCAGAGCCCAAGCATGTCATGATGATAGCTCATTCCCAGGGCTGTCTACTTTTACGCCTAGCATTGGAACAGATATTGAATGATTCAGTCAACGATACCGAGATTCCTGAAAGAATGAAGAAACACCTTTGCATCTTCACTTTCGGCAACCCCAGCGTCGACTGGAAATGGGAATTGGGTGAACAACATATTGAGCAACTAAACCTTGACCAGCAATTGGACGATTTTACAAACCTCAGCTCGCACGTTCTTCGCACTGAGCATTTTGCGAACGAAAATGACTTCGTAGCGAAACTCGGGGTGTTGAATGAAAACAAGTCAGAGGATAGTGGCTATGCGCCTGAACATGTCTTCATTAATGAAAAAGAAGACTGGGCTAGCGGCCATCTCTTCGGGTCACAGTACAGTCTTGACCCAGATGACTACTTAAATGCTGGAAGCAAATTGAGTGGCAAGAGATCCTGGTTGCTCCGTTGTGAGAAAGGGAAATCTTTGGAGGATCTGCAAAGTAAGCTCCTCGTCTGCTTTACTGAGTCTAGTCTAAATATCTGTTCGATCAGGAGACCGCACGCCCAGTCCTTTTTGAGCATCGGTTAGCTTGGATCGGTACCTGAATACAGGCGCAGGGAGCGTGAAGAGAAGTTCTATCAACAGAGTCCTCAACCGTGGGGAATAAAAGGCCATACTTAGCCCGGAGGTCACTCTTCATGCCGTCCATCGTATCCAAAAATCAATACTGTACAAAACTCCATCTTCTGGCTTTATATTCTGGTAAAACTTTCTGTTATTCTCCAATCTCATTTCCATATACGGCTCACTTGATTTCTTAAAACGGTAACTCTACTCAACAAAGCTTCACCTTCACTGTGAATAACTCCTTCCAGCCCTGACCGATCATCCCCCTAATCAAACCTCGCATAAACCCTCCACGCCAAATCCACACCCGTAAGCTGACTCAAATCCAGCTTGTCACCATCCAGCAACTGGATCGTCCACTGAGTAAAGACAGTGGGATAGGCATGGACCTCGTCCCCGAACGATCCATCTATATGGACTTCCCCGATTTCCCCGTTAGCATCGATATCGTAAGACACTCGGGCAGTCTGCGGCCCACGAGTGAAATGAAAGATCTTTCCATCTTGGATATCAGCATATAGCCCCGAAGTCGAGAGATTGATGTTGACGCGGTACACGCCGTTCTGGAGATTCTCTGATCGGGGACGCGCGCCCCGGAGATAGGCTATTAGGCCGGCCGCGCGGAAGTGTGATCCATCGGTGAAGATGCTGGCGAAGCTGGGTTCACTGTCTGGATCGGTACTCGGGGTGAGGGTGAAGCTGGCGCTGTGCGTTTCGCTTTGAAGGTCGGAGATTATTAGTGGACCGTAGTTGGATGGGAGCTTTATAGTATAGGTGGGTCAGGAACGTTATGCTAGCCCGTGGGTTGGAGGTGGGGGGATAACTTACGTCGTTGGATGACACAGTTTGTGTGAGTACTGGGTATATAATTATTAGTGTGTTTCAGCGAACATGGAACAATGTTTGCAAGTCTACTTACACTGCAGGATTCGGTCGTACTTGGAGTTGATGGTATTCATCGCGTCATCAATGAGATACACATCATTGCGAAATTGGGCCGTGGTTTTTTGGGAATCCAGCACTAACGGGCTGTCCTCCAGGGCCCAGTATTTGTACGCCCAGGCCATATTGCGCATCTCCATGGCCACCGAGGTTTGCATGAACAGATAAGAATCGTAAAACTTCGCTTCTGCTGTAGCATACAGCTCTTCTTCACCAGTATACTTGTCAATTAGCTCTTGCAGCTCTTTGATATCCTTCTGACTGGTGATAACTTCCATTTCTGCTAGCACATATTCCTGTCCTGCTTTGGTGGCTTGAGCATCCGCCTGAGCCAGGGCCTTCCCATTGATGCTGTATTTCTGAATAGCCAGCCGATAAGCAGCAGCGCCCCGGATAGCATGGGCAACCGCGAAGTCCAGCTGCGCAACAGAATTGACGGTCCAAGTATCCCATGCAGCTAACGTAATGATCAGTCTCGCATCGGCGTCTCCTTGCCTGGTGCCGGAGATATCGTCCACGGATGGGATTGCCGCGTTTGGGTCAGTCTCCAATTTCTTAACCGCCGCGGCGACTGTGACCATGGAGAAGTAAAGGGTTTCCAGAGGGCCCATGCACTCCGTGAGCTGCTGCAAAGTATCCGACGAGATGTGTCGATCCTGTGCAGCGGTGTTTTTCTCTGCCTGTTTGACTTGATCGATAATATCTGCTGCACCCTTTATTGCTTTCAGCACATCGTCTAGGACGGAGGCGGCCGAAATACGGTACAGCTGCTCGCCAAATGTCAATATTCCAGTCAAAAGGCCGTACACTCCAATGAACACCGCTTGCTCTTCCCAGGCTAGCAGGCCTTCCTCGAACGCTTGCTGGGCGGCATCCAACTCGTGGCGACCCGCTGTGACTAGATCATGGCAGCTGTCTCTAGTGGCACAGGCATCAGAGTATTTGTCGGAGGCGAGATCCCGAGCCTGCTCCCGCAATGCTTGTTGATTGATGGCCTGTTGAAGCATGGTGGTCCAAGCGGCCTTGTGATCCTCGACACTGGCTTCCTGATCTTGAAACCGTTCATACTGTGTCTGGAACGCATCCAGAGCATCGATGGCATCCTCGACAGTTTGCCGGTACTGGCTAATAGTCAAGGCAGGGGCATACGAGGTGTCAGGACCGGTCATGGCCTGGGCAGCTAATTGCTGGCCCAGGGACACTGCCTGCGTGTTAAGCGCCGGGTAAAGCGCGGGACGGGCCGTTGCGGTGGCCACATGCGCACACAAGGAGATGGCAATGGAAGGCTCCTGCCAGAATAGCGCTTGTGCAATTCGTAACTGTGTCGCTAGCGAGGCCTCGAAAACCTCATCCGGGAGGTCGAAATACTGCTGGTAGTACGCGACACTAATGCTGTCCGTCTGGACGGTGACCACCGCCCCAACATGATCCGTCCCTTGACCAAGCTCCAGGCGGACACTCTGCGACGCATTGGGACTCTGCACCGTCACCGGCTGGTCTAGGATAGAGGCATAGATCCGGAGCACACAGCCTGTGTACGGGGCAGGCTGGACCTTCAAAGTCACGGGTGCGTCGGCAGTCAGGACCCGCGCAGCCAGGACAAACATACTGTCCGTCGTGGACGAAAGGGTAGTTCCTGCGGAATCAAATGCAAGAACATCTGTGTACACATACATTGGGTTGTGGGTCAGAGACTTCACAAAATCAGTCGAGGTCATGTACACGTCTCGTTGATAGCCAGTGTCCTATTGTCCACGCAGGACCTTGCTCATTAACACTACCCACACCATAGATAGAGTCTCATTGTGAAGACTTACCCTGTCTTTCATCCCAGCATCTTTCTTTACCGGTACTGCCAACACCACGTCGGAGAGAGCATACTGCTTCTGCCAATCGGCCGGGCAAGCCGGCTGGGGCTCGTATGAATTGGACATGACTGCCTCTGGTGCTCGAGAAGCTGGGGGTTTGAGAGACCGTAACTATGAAGCAGGAAAACTAATCTCCTGCTTTATACGCATGGGACAGGGATGTATATCTCAGAACAGCCACAACGTGTCACGAATCATGTCAGAACAGCATGTGTGCAAGTGGGCCGAAGCAATATATTGAAGATTCCTAAGCGGACAGGGTGACTCAAATATATGCATACCCCGCTCGGTCGCAATGGCTACCTTCAAGCAGCAGAAAATGCCTCATACTGGGATTATTTCTGTAATGCTAGACGGCAGTATCATTCGAATTCATTGGACATACTGTGTGCACAGTTGACGTTATTGTGCTTCGACGGGGTGAGGGGACAGCCCTGACCAAAAGCGCGGGAGATTCTTTTGCTGTTTCGAAAATGCCCTCGACCCCTGCTCACACCCCTCACCGGTCAGGTATTCATGTAGTGCATGCCTCCCCATATTAAGGGCAGCCATACTCCTGCCTTGATTGCGTAGTTAGTAACGACATTTCAATCCTCAAGCTCTCTTCCTGCAAATATCTCTTACCAACCATCATGAGTGAAACCGAAGTCAGCAAGCGTCTGCAATCCTCCTTAAGCACTGACAAGGGGCGATTCAATGAGGTACTTCAATCATGATAAGCCATTCGCATTGATGAAGGAATACTTACAGCCTACTTTAGATCACAGCCCTTTCGCAGAAGGCCATCAACGATGGCATGTCTAAGTTGTTGGAAAGTTATCCGGAACTAGCTAAGGTCGAGGCTTCAATGGAGGGTATTGGCACTCTGAATGCTACACTACAGAGTAGTCAACTTTCCCTGGACGTCACCGGGCAGCAGAATGCCGTCTCCATGTACTACTGTACCTTGGGGTCGGGAACTATCCATTTCGGCATCGGGTCAGTTCGAACATGTTCATTGCAGACGCTTGGCTAACAGTGTACGGGTGTTTGAAACAGGAACAAAGATGTTGAAATAAGCAATTGGACTATCGCCTGGACTTGTACTCTTGATAAGGAGGTAGTTGATCCAAGCTCTGACGAGTTTAAAGAAGTCCAAACACAAATCCTGCAACCCGGCGACTACTCAATCAGTTCCTTGTTCTTTGCTTTCACTAGTAAGTGAACAGGTCGGATTTCTCACAATATATAGGAGTACTTCAATTCACTGTTGACTGACTGACACCGTTGCGTTTATCTCAAGATGATCACATCATCTTTTTTGAGTCAGTGATCATACCCCTTATGATGGTCAGCGTTCGTTACTGATAATCCCCAGCCGTGAACATAGTACCTTCAACGGCGTTGACTTGACCGAGGACGAAAAGTCCTATCTAGGCCTGATTCTCGGCCACTGGTATGTAGGCGAGGACAGTAAGTGGCTGGACCGCAAGAAGCGCACCCTGGCGTATGCGTTACATACGGACAAGCCCCAGACCGTGAACGAGGAGGCGCCATCCTTTCCTCCAACATCTCTGAAGCTGCAGACCTACCCTTATATTGCCCCCAATGAAACGAAGCCGGGACAGGGTCTTGGGTCGGTCGGTGAGAACAACATGCTCCTCTATCTTCAAATGACCGACAATAAACCCTTTCCCGATGTCCGGATTTTGGAGTACTCGGGGAATTACGTCTCCAAGGGCATGAACGGCACGTTTATCATCGACCGGAACATCATCTGGGATAGCTACCTCTTTCGAACTACGGCCCCGAAGCTGCTACCTATGTTCAACGTTTATACCTACGCCTGGGTCGCCAGCGCCAGCAATACGAACCTATTCGGAGAGCAATGGTCCATTGGACTCGGAGACCCGAGCCATTCAAGCGACGCTAGCTTTTATGCGTGGAAGCAAAGTGACACGGATGCTTTGACTTGGAAGTGGACTCCCTCAAATGAGGAGCAGGGATATCAGCATACATACAAGTCCGACGCAGGCTGGAATAAACTTAACATTGATTGTAAGTGTGCTCGTTGGTGTTCCCGTAATAGAAGGGATTCGAATCATAACACTTGCGCTCCAGGTACCACTTCCAATATATTGAGCACCGTTCCCGGAACTGGCAACATCAAGGCGAGTGGCACTACGGATGTCACCATTGTTTGCCAGGCAGTAGCCACAACCTACCCCATGGTAGCGGAATACGACTACACGTGAGTGTACTCTTCTCCACTCTGACTTGTTCAATCTGATTGGGAACTTTCAGCATGCATGTTCAAATTACTTGGCAAACCAATATCACCGTCACCACTAGCGACGGTGGCCTAAAGTTTTCTCTCAATTTGCCCTCCGATCTGACCGAGGCCTTTAAGGTGACGGCAGATCCGCTAAAGTGGCACGGTGAGACTGGAGGCTTTAATAAGCTAGACGAAGTCAAAACCATATATCAAAACTTTCAGGACCAGCTCGTCAAACAATTCCAGAATATCTCATTCGGTGATGCTGAGAAAAGTCTGGAGAGTGATCTTAATACCTCGGCCCGGTTCGTGATCCCGGGTAAGGGCTCGTTGGCATATAAAGATCCGATTTTCAACAACAATGGGGACATGATGATCGAGGCCGATTATGTGATCTAATGTTCTTGACATCCTGTTTCAAGACGAAGAGTCAAAGGTGTATTCGAATCTATCTCGAGCTCAATATGATGGTTGTAGGTTGGTGTCAGAGGTGGTGGTCAGATGCAGGCGCAGGAGATGGTGGAGGATCAGGTGATGCCTGGCTACAGCAAATGTCTCAACATCTCGTCTTTCTCATTTTATTTTCGAACAGGTATGCAGCGCTAGCGGGCAACTCGGATCCTTTTCGTGCTTAAAATGCGTGTTTCGTGTTGGTTAGCCACTAAATAGCTTCTTAAGGCTTATCCTGCCACGATTGACTTTCTTCTTTGGATACAACATAGGATATCCTTCGTTAGCGATCATGTATTCCCGAAGATGGTTAAATCAGGTACTAGCTTCGACTGATGTCTTTGTCGGACAAATAAGCACACCCTCTTTCACTGGAAGATGGCCTCCAACCATGGGTTTTCATGTTACTTGGCATCATCGCGTCACTGCTTTCTAGCCCTTCTTGCGAAAATAGCAGTGCCCTTTGAAAAGATATAGCTAGTGTTGATGGAAATAGGGATGAGGACCTCTGAGAAGCAAACAGTATCTCGGTTGATAAAGATCCCTAGATTGAGGGTAATGAAAAAACGGCGATAGCTAAGCATAGCATAACAAACTAAAGATGTTAGATCAGATGAAGACGTGTGTTTGTAGATCTGTCTTGTCTGAGTAATTAAACTCCAACAAGTCCCTTGCTGAAGGTGGACAACGTGGTATCAATGAACACCCAAAGTTCTACCATTGGTAAAGTGGGCGGCCTTGTGAGCACAATGCCGAAAAGCAGATCTTAATATCCCAATCAAACCATACACTAATAGCAAAGGAACTCGCCGACCACAAGTGTCCTATATAAAGATTACTTGCTGGCAGAGTAAACCCATGCAATGGGCTCGGAAGTACGTGCGACAGTGTCAGACTGGAGCTGAGAATAGTTCAGCTAGGTCTAGAAACGCCCACACTTGCACGCAATAGAGGTTTTGGACTATCTAGTATATACCATTCATGATTAGGATACTTTTAGGAATATCCGAGACAGTTCTTCTAATATATAGTGGTAGTGGTTATTATCCATGAGTTGAGCACAGCTATGATGCTCTGCCGAGTCGCTGAACGACCAGGAGGGGAGAAACCCCCCTAGTTTGCTGGCATTCCCGGTACGTTTTCACGTAGGTTGTAATACTGAATCAGAATTCTACCTTCTATACCAATTCTCTTTTTTGGGCCTTCGCGTATAGGTATTAAAGTCTGG
Source organism: Aspergillus costaricaensis CBS 115574 (assembly GCF_003184835.1). Taxonomy (NCBI): domain Eukaryota; kingdom Fungi; phylum Ascomycota; class Eurotiomycetes; order Eurotiales; family Aspergillaceae; genus Aspergillus; species Aspergillus costaricensis. The sequence continues at coordinate 55,891 of NW_020291835.1, forward strand.
AGGAAGACCCCATGGAAGAAACCGATAGAAATCCGTAGGACACTCAGAGTATATGACGGCGAAGAGAAAAGAAGGGTTATGATCTTCTAATGTATATTATATATTTTGGATATCTTCTAGTCACGTGTCTGATTATTAGGATTTTCTGACTCAGACTAATTTCTGAAGCCGTCGCGTGTTGAGACCCCTGGCATTCGCTCCCCACTTGGTCCGAAGAAGGGGGGGGGGAGAGGATCACGGCAAGAAATTAGTCTACATAGTAGATAGTTCCTGGAAATGTGGACGAGGTAAAATAAAAGGTTAATCATATTTATAGCGCGGTCAATGATTGACGAGTAATGGGAGTTGGAATGGGGCCTGTCAGACTGTCAGAAAATGGAATCAACTGCCACTTTTAGCGGCGGAGGAATTTTTATGCTTTGCTGCGACCGCCACGGAATCCGGAATCTCCCGTTCAATGGATTGTTTTGTTTCCCTTTGTGAAATAATAATAATTCAGTGGTTTTCAGGGGGAGGATCGTACGATACTAGTAGGATCTAGCATGCATTCCATCGCAGTAGTCCCCTGCACACCCCTTGCAGGTGGCCCGACAGGTAGCAGGTGGAAGGAAGCTGCAGGTTTCCATGGAAGTATCAGCAGTATCTAGTATGTATGTATGTATGTATTGTGTGGTACGGGAGTAACATACACTATACTACTAGTAAAATGGTTACTCGGGATTCATTTTTGCCAATCAATCAATCGATCCATGCTAAACCCAGATGGTCACTAGTATTCCCACCGTTTTAAAATTAAACCCATTCGATCCTCCACTCGAACCACCTGGACCCTTTGGGTTGTCTCCTCCTCCACAGTCCACACAGTCCAGTCCACACTCTTAGAGTCCACACAGACACAAGTCCAGTCCTGTCCATTAATCGTCTTTCCATCGTGCCGTTGATCATTCATTCATTCATTCATTCACTTTCCATTCTTCTCTCTCTCTCTCTCTCTTCTCTCCTCTCTCATCCTCTCCTCTCTTCCTTTCTATCCCCGCCCCTTTCCCCCATTCTTCGATTTCCCTTTTGCCCTTCTATTTATTTATTTATTTATTTATTTCTTGTTCTATTTTCTCCAACCTACAGACTAGACTAGGGATCTCTCCCCCCCAACCTGCACGAAGCAATTGTTATCCCTGTGAAACATGTCTGCAACCTTTAGGGGGTGGAGACACGCGACCCCCCATTATTTGTTCCAATCCCTTCGCCCTTGTCTGCTCTCTCACCAAATCACCAGCATGCAACTCGTCTGTTTGGTGTTCTGATTCTTTTTTCGCTCCCTTCGACTTACCCACTACTGCTGCGCCGCTACTGCACCTCGTGGATGATTCTCATAACGTATACCGCACTTTTCTCCAGAATCCTTTGAATGCACCCCTCCACCCTGGCAAAAAAGAAATAAATACCAGGCTAAAAAAGCATAAAACCTGTTTTGTTTGCCCAACTGGTGGGTGACGCCATTGTATTTTTTTTTTTCTTTTATTCTTCTACACTTTTCCCTGTCGTCTGCACCTCCAATGCGCTTTGCTTTATAAGCCTCGTGGTGAACTGCTGAAACCGCCCTGTCTACAATAAAAATAAAGAAAGAAGTCTTCCCAGCCATGGCGATGGAGAAGCAGGATCATCAAGTGGTTGATGGCCAGCACCCGACACCCATGAAATTTTCCCGTTACCGTTCCGTGAGAAAAGCCGCGGCGAAACAGCCACCACCACCACCACTACCGCAATCCTGCCCCCTGCCCCCGCCGCTGCCCATCCCGCCTGTCGCTTCCGCACCGCCGTCGCATGACCAGCCAGCACTCCCCAATGGCTCCAGCCATGGCTCCAGCTCCGTTCAGAGGAGTATGTCGCGATACCGTCGCAGAGCTCCTACTGCGCAATCCGCCGATGCCGATGCACAACCTCCCGTCCCAGCCCCTCCTCCGGCGTATAAAGCGCAAGTCGACCCCAGTGCCAATGGAGGTCCTGTTCACCCGCACTTTCAGGACTCAGAGGGCGCCGAGATGGTGCGAATGCGAACCAAGCTGGCGAGCAAATTGGCCGCGCGCGAGAAGCGGCATCAGGAAAAACCAGAGGATGATGAGGCGGAGCGCGAAAGACATCGACAGAATGCGATGGATCGGCTGACCGGCGGCGAAGCGAAATCGGTGTCTATAACTCATTCAAAACCTGCGTCGCGCGATAGATCAGCCGACAAAGCTGAGGAGTATGCGGTTCGTCGTCCCCATAAGGAATCGGAGCATCGGAAACCCCAAGCTGGATCCGCTTCGGCGAGTCGTCGCGCGAGCATGGAACCAAGGCGTCAATCGATCAGTGATACAGCCACCCCAGCGCATCGCAGAAGTGCGCACGGCGATGCGTCAGCAGTCCCGGCGATTGATACCACGGTGCCTACTCAGTTCCCAGGGATTGATGCGCCGGTATCGGCTGTCAATGCGCGCGAGCGGCGGGTGCTGGTTCAATACCGCAAATCATCTGCGCGCATCTGCATCACCCCCTCCACATCTGCTCAAGACATTGTCGCGACTGCATTGGAGCAGATGGATGCCGGGGTAGACCCAGCAAAGTTCATCCTGGTGGAGTCGTTCGCGGAGCTGGGGCTGGAACGGCCATTGCGCCGCTACGAATACGTTCGGGAGGTGCTGAATTCCTGGACCCACGACGAACAGAACACATTGATTGTCGTCCCTGCAGCTAGTCTGGATGCGCTAACCCTGCTTGATGCGCGGAACGTGTCACTCGGTCCACCCGCGGATGTGACCTACTACATGTACTACTCGCAGCGGCCTCGCAAATGGGATAAACGCTACGTGACCCTCCGGTCCGACGGCCAAGTGACCGTCTCCAAGAAGGAGAATGCCCAAGATGCAACCAACGCTTGCCATCTTTCTGATTTCGACATCTACTCTCCTACCGCCAGCTACCTCGCGAACAATGTCAAGCCGCCCAAAAAGTTCTGCCAGGCTGTCAAGAGCCAGCAAAAATCCAACATGTTCCTCTCGACGGAGAATTTTGTCCATTTCTTCTCGACCAACGACCGCGAGACTGCCGATGGCTGGTACCGGGCCGTCCAAACCTGGCGCAGCTGGTATCTGGTGACGAAGCTGGGGGCAGGCCAGCCGGCGGAAGCAGAAGCCATGCAGCCGGACGAGACCCCATTCAAGCCCTTGCTGAACCCCTTTGAGGAACCAGCCAACGAGGTGAAACCGTCGCAACCCGCGCTAGAACGCGCCAAATCCACGAAGACCAAGGAGCTCTTCTCCCACAAGAAGAGCACCCGCGAGCGCGGGCCTCCACCTACGTCGTTCCCCAAGCTCCTCACCGGCGAGTCCGACCTCGCTACAGGCTCATCCTCGGATGAAGCCCCCTTCTCGGCATCCGGCCTTCTCGGCCGAACCTACACCATGCGCCAACGCGCATTGAAAGAGCGTGAGGAGCAAGAGAAAAGAGACAACGAAGAACTCATCAAACAAGGCCTGATCGGCACCATGGGCTCCCGCCACCCCAGCCGCACCAACACCATGACATCCAGTCACGGCCCAGACCCCAACCTCATGCGACGCACGCAATCCATGAAAAACAAACCCCTCGTCGACCTAACCCCGGTCTACCAAGAACCCCCACAACACATCCGTAAAGGCCGCGGCATTGCCGTGGAACCAGGACTGCCCCTAATCGACGCCGCCACGGGGCCCGAAGCCCCAGGAGGAATCCAAATACCCTCCGCCACCACCTGGCGAAGACCGCAGGTGCCGCCTGAACCGCCCATGCCGGAGGTCCGCACCCGCAATCGGTCCAACACTGCCCGCAGTATCAACAACCAACAGCGATACTATCATACCGCTCCGACCACGCCAACCGACGGGGAGAATCTGCGCAGCCAAGACGGCCCGTTCATCCCTAACAGTTTGTTGGCACGATCTACACCGCACCAAAATATCCAAGGGTCTCCGGTCGGCCATGGCGTGGCAACGGGGGATCGCAATGCCGCGAAACCCATGTTGGATATGTCGCCGGACAACCCGTTCGCAGAGGGGAGTTTGTTACGGGGGTTGTGAGGGTTGGATGACTACAGCTGTAAGCTGATTTACGATTACGATCGCATTGGATTGAGCAGGGCGTTATTTCTTTGTTAGTTTTTCTCGTATTGTTTGTGTTGGCTTGGCTTACTTTTGTCATTGGATTGACACTTCTTCTGTCTCTTCTTCTCTTTTCTTACTTTCTACCCCTATTCCCACTTTGTTTGTCTGTTTATGCTTGTTTGCTTTGAGTCACTCACATGAGGTGGATTTATTCTATCCCCTTTTGAGCGTGTGCATTCCAGCAAAATTAGAGATACCTTTAAGCTTGGCATAAGCTATTGATTTTGCCGAAGACATCATACATCCACATTCTTGATCTCACTTGTAGAGAAGGTATTTGTATACAGTCGTGTCTCAGAACCCTCGTAAACCGACCAATACACGAAAGACGAGACTATAACTAGTAATTAATGAAGCCAAATGAAATTCTTTGGTGCCCTTCCTAAATGACCACCATTTTACCTACTAATTGAATAGTTAGAGCGCATGAAGTGGTATACCCAGTACCATCTATCCTAACTGGTACATCAACATTTGTGTGCAATACATAAAATCGACCCCCTTAGACCCCCCAAGTCACATATGTAAGACTCAGTGTAATGTATGAAACCCATCTTCATCCCCGACATCTCCCCTCTCCCCATAGTATCGTTCTCTACTATAACCCCCAGCTTTTGCATCCACACAAAGATAGTACCAACGCGACACGAACACAACAACACTACATACCATAACCAATCATCTACCGTCCATCGAAGTTATCCCCGACACTGCTATCCTAAAACCACTTCGCGCATTAAAATTCTCCAATGGCACACTCCGAAAGGAGGAAAACGCATTTCGGAGACGGGGTGAAAAAGCCAAAGGCATAACAAAACCATGAGTAGAGGAAAGAAAAGATACACCACGAAACCCCCAAGTAAAAAAGAAAAGTAAGTAACAGCGAGAACTGTTCCACTTCAACCCTCCGGGCCCACGCAACTGTATGAATTCCTTGATCAATCGGTGACTTTCATCAGGAGGGTACGATCGAAATTCAAAATGGAAAGGGAAGAAAACCGCCCAGAGAATGTAGGTCTGGATCAGTCATGAAGTGATGTATATATATCACATTCTTTTGATCAGGAACGGTGTTTTGATAGTGGTTAGATCATCTGGAAGTACACATCTGTCTGGACCATCAATTCCCGGACTTTCAGTGTAGATTTCACCCGTGCTAGTAAGATAATAGGCAGGTCACGACAGTAGGGCAGAGGGTGGCTGTGTTTTGGAAAAATTGGTCATGAGTGGGCTTGTCATACACACCCATACATCAATACACTCCACATAGCAAAACCAAACCAGGAACCAGGAACTCAGAATAATGTTTATAATCCCTGCCTTCCCTATGATAAGGGTTTCGTCAATCTTGAAGTGTCCGAAAGTTGCAGCAACATCATACTAGCAGCAACATATAGAAAAGGAGGTAATGATGACATTTCTGCCCATGCGGTATAATAAGCGATCGGGTTCTTCTCCAGGATAAGTAATGATGTCCGTGATTGTCATATATTTCGAACCACAGATTATCATCCATACCATTTGCTCACGACATGGGGGATAGATCGCAAGGAAAGGTGGTATCAGACATGCTGAAAGGGTATAGACAGAATCTTCCCCTGTATTTGCCGAAGTATATCTTATATTCCTAGTGGTGTGTGGGAATGCTGCTTATCCATCTCTTTTTATATGCCGGCTGGTTTGTACACCACTCCCATGCTGTTTGCAGTTTTTCATCACGATGAACTGATTGTAAGGAGTTTGGTCTTATCATGAATACGAAATAGGTATTATGCGAGACTTCCTGCAGCGCTTTGTTTGACCTGGGTGCTCGAAAAGCCCACATTTGATCCTTGGCGAGTATGTCCGCCAGCTGTTGCGCGGAAAGGTTGTCGTTGGTTTGACACCTTTTCCAACTGATATACACAGTTCCTTTCATGAGTAGTTATGCAATATGCTCTTTTCCTTGTAACTCTCTGATCATCAAAGCTGCTAATTCGCAAGTTGGATAACAAAGAGCAAGAAAATCTGTCATCACTCATGAGGTGATGAAACCCGGAGATTGTAAGATGTAAGCATTCTCGCGACAATGGCCAATTTCTGTATCCTCGTTTGGAAACCTGAGAAGGAATGTTCTTCCAGTCTCATACAGATCAGCCCACGTCGACAAGAATGTCGATTCGCTGTCTTTTGTGTATCCTCCCACCATAACCCCATCCCCTTGTGTTGTTTCTTGTCATATGCAGACGGTCTACAGACTGCCCCGGAATCGCGTATACCCGCTGCTGTCTACTCGCCTTTGATTGGACAAGGCGCAATTGAAGAGGACGGTCGAGGTTTGAACAGTATTCCCCGTGCATGGAAGGGATATACACATCCCCACCCCATACATAGAGCCAACCGTCTATCTCGTGGTGGTCAAGAAAGGGAAACTCCACATCCGAAAGACATATTTGGTCACGCCCTATCGGCACAGGAGACACATCGTGATGACCGTTTTGTATGCCCGAAGCTTCATGGCTTTGAAGTGTATCAGGCCTGGATGCCCATCTTCAATTCATATGCACAGCCGATTAGCAGTATCGCCCAGACATCCTCAGAGATCACACGCAGCCAGACCATAACTCAGTATCATCCATATGAGATGAGAACGAAATTAAAGGGCAATTGGTCATGCTCTGCTGTCTTGGGACAAAAGAAGAAAGTTCCGAGAGCACTTAAATTTTAAGGTCCAAATACGATTGGAATCCGTGCTGGCGGACGGCGTACAGTCGCATCCGGGTGCCAACCGTGGTGTCTTTTGCATCACCCAGGAACTCGTATGGCGGAGTCGTCGAACTTATCATCGGGTCCAAGGATTAGTGGTTCGAACGGAACAATCGGACGAGCCTGGCTAGGCTGAGAAGATCATAGCTTGCGGTTTCTGGAGCGTTGATTTGAAACCCTCTCAAATCAAACAGACAATGGATCAGTGATTCTGTCCAAGGTACTCAGTGCTGAGACAAATACAGCCCGTCATCTTGATAGTTTCTTCCAGACAAAAGGACAAGACGATTGAACTCCTCATGTTGTTTCACTCAGATGGCACACACATGATATTTAGTACAAGAAGGTCAGGTATTGTGGGTGTATTGGGCCATTGGATTGGCGCCTAAACTTATACACACAGTCCAAGAGCAGCTTGAACCATGCTACTCTGAGGCGCTTCGTGATTTGTTCCGCCGTCTCTCATTTGGTGTTGCTTCACGATGTTGCAATAAAAGGTCGCGTGTTGCAACAAATTGAATACTTCCTGCCAGGCGAACATTCTGTAGCAGGAGTGTGTATTCGCTGGTGGCTTAGGGTGCATTGGCGTGCGAACTTTGAGAAGGAAAAACGTGATTTGGTCGTGGGATAGGCTGAATGGAGTAGTTTGAACTGGTTAGATGACCAGTGGATGCAAGGACGCTCGTGCCATGCGAATAGCATGTGCTGTTGGGATAGAATGCGATAGCAGGAGCCATTGTATGTTCTCCACCAGCAACGCTTAAAAGGGTTTAATCCATGGTCTACCAGTGGAGGCTCATTCAGATTGCGCTTCCGACCTATATATTATGGCAAACCGCCAGCGAAGCCAGCCTTTGGCAACAACGTCAGGTCACTGCAACATCATCCAGCCATGTACTAGCTCGCATGAAAGCCGTCAGTCTTTGGTAATGGTTGACCAAAGCAACCAGCTCTGATGCCTCTTGCATCGTGATCTTGGAGAGTTCTAGAGCCCCTTGCAAAATCCTTTGCCCTCGCTTGATGGTTACGATAGGGCCCGTGCTCAAATTGCCCATCTGTTCTCTTTCAGGTTGAAGCACACTCCTTCTGTCGGTTCCGATAATAGATTGGGTTCTTATCGGTGATTCCGTCTTATCCACCATCCATCATCAGACGGAGCAAACTTCTGTGCTCCGGATCTGATAATGCGGACATTTGATTATCGTGGATTTCTGCATCTAGCATACCGCAAGATTAGACCCCGGATTTGCTGCTGCTCTCACGCCCTCTGGTGAGGAAATAGCGAACTCGCACAGAATGGGTATTCTTGTCCTGGGCAGTGTGTCATTGCGACGAAAGGAAACCCGGTGTGACGCTATAGTGTCCCAGGTCCCACTGTTTCTATGGGCCACGTGGTTAGCAAGTGAGTGAGCATTGAGCGCGATACAGTGGCGTACTTGTGGTTCCGAAGTCAACTCTGATAACTCTACATATCGGCAAAAGTTCGAGCCTTCCGGAGAGTGTGCCCCGCATATTAAAGAAGTATCCGGCTTTTAGGTGGCGGCATCGTATGATACAGAAGGTACTGCTCTTGCGCCCCGTGGCTATAGCCGGTGAAGTCAGTGCAATCATCCGTCATCTGAACCAAGGCCACGCCGGACTCCCGGGGTGCCACTGTCGATCGAGGTGGCAGAACCGCTTAGGAAGCGCGGGTTTTCTGGTCAGCTCTACAGCCTTCGACTTGAGTGGCTTCGTGGTGTAGAACCCCATGAACACCGAGTTGATATCATCCACAATACTATTGCGTCAAATTAGTTTCGACTAAGTATACCGTTAGCTGTGTCAAAGTCTGAATTTATCGTCTGTTATGGAAGCTGGAAGACGAACCAGGTGAGGAACTTGCTGCGTTGTGGCCCCAAGTGAGTTCCTTTTGGCCAGATACAGGGGCGCTTGTCCAGAGTGGCAATGAACTTTGTCTCTCTAGAGGGCACTTCGTGCAGCTGCAGCATTGTCAGTGATGTCTATATACGTCAACGATGGGGGTGTAATTACCAGCCGCCCTCTCATCTCACGAAAGAGCATACAACAAGGCCCGAGATTTTTAGGTCCAGTGATAGAGAATATAGATGTCTTTCGCAGTCTTGCTATATGAAGAAGACAGTCCTGAGGGTTCTGTGTTGTTACTGAACGGGTTTTTCCACCAATGGTATCTAATGGATCTGGAATATTGTTGTCAGGACATAAACCTAACAGTCCGAGGTTCATCGACGTTTGTTGGCACCTTTAATGCATTCTGCCAGGTCCATACGATTTCTTTCAACGTAATTAGTTTCCCATAAGGTGAGCAGACAACTGCAGTCTTACTGGCGCTGCCAAACCCAATATCCACTTCGCCGATTGACATGTGCTAGTATTGTCCCTCCAAGGTCACACACAGTCGTACTCTCAGCCAACCAACAGAACTGAACACCGACATAGCCAATGTCGGAGATGTCACCCAAGAAGAGGAACAACATCATCGTTCCTCCGCCTACATCACAAAAGCAGATAGACGTCTAACCGCAATCACTTCAAAGCAAATTATTGAGTTCCTGAATATGTAGCACCGGCCATTCGTAGAGGATCAGACAGGTGAAGTGCAAGCTACATCCGTTCAGAAGCATAGGACAACCACTGGCTTGACCGATGACCCCAAATGTTCAACCCAAGCCAAAGGCAGCCGCGATGTCTGGTGAGGCATAACTCGCTGCAGCGAAAGCTAGTTCCCCCAATATGTCGCCCGAGGTACATGCAAGAAGACATCTTCAGCAGATGCCTACGCCATGGGCGCATCGGGTTCGCTGTTACTGTCACAACCAGGGGAATTCACGGTAGCGATTAGAGTAGTGAGGATTGTAACCCAGTCACTTTACTCGGCCTCAAGGACATGAAGATGACCGAGGAACGGTAGCTCAAGAGGACCAGTGCATCCGCATGAATACAGCTGACTTCGGAGACCATCAAGATTGGAGACCGCACGACGCAGAATGGAATCCAACGTAACTGACTTGTCAGTGTCGCTTCGTCAAAAATTGACTCGATGTTCTCTCGGCAGCCCTAGTCAACCTCGAGCGGCGCAGGGGAGCAGACTGTATCCGGCGAAATACAACAGGCTCAGTTGAGTTGTGTCTAGGTCAATCGGTTCTGCAGTCGGGCCACGCCACAGTAAAGATGGCAGAGTGCATTGAGCATCCAGATGTATTCCAAGCAAACAGTGTGGCAAGGCCATAATGTTATTACGCCACAGGCTCATTGAGAAAGACAACCGAGACGGCGTCGAGCGGTATCTGATGTAGGACGATACCCTCTGTAGAAGACAAGACATGATGTGCCTGCTCGGCGTTGTCTACTGACAAGAACTTGGTAGAGTCGGCCTGATGTTTCCGATACGCCAACAGCATTGGGCTTTTTGAAAAATTCGTGATTGCAGAAAAGCCACACTGCCAATGCACGAAGAACAGTGATGTCAGTTGTTGAACCCCATAGCTTGGTTTTCCTGTCTATGACAGATTGTTAATTCGCAGTCTCTGAGTTTGATAGATGTGGATTCACCATGTTGGAAGACAGCTCATATCAGATAAAATCCTGTATCAAATCCCATGTGCGTGGGACACGCCATTATCAGGTTTTGTCCATATCTTGGCTCTTCTCATGCGAACAACCCCACCCACTGCAGCTGCTATGGGCTATGGAATCATGATGAAGGATAGGAAAGAGAATAAAAGAAAGGTATACATATATAGCGATGTTGGCTGTCAATTTTGGTAAACGAAATGACATAAGGAGATTGAGGAACAATCAATAACAAAGCAGTATATAAAATAGTACATGACGTGGGTAATGTGTCCGAACAGAGGATGGCACCAGCAAAGACACACCGTCGAGATGAGAGACAATGACTATCCACCAGAATATAACTAGAAAGCAAGCGATCAGAGAGTCTGTAAATGGCACCCCGATAAGCAAGAACAGAGTAAGACCCCTCGCCACTGATATGTAGACCTGCTTGAACACCGGGTCCAAGTGTGCCACCCCCGATGTCTCTTAAGAAGCCTGATTTTGCCATCGATCTTAGCTACTGAGCCTTAGCCATTTGGCTAATTTCCACACCAGAGCTGCAATATCGAGGCTGCTGCCCTGCCTGCTGGCAGCTTCAAGACATCCACCAAGATCGCATGAGGGAGAGCGAGGAATGGTGGAGCAATCGTCGGCAGATATACATAGTATGGAGACTGTGCCAGGATGCGTATGTCGCCGATGGCTTCGAACAGACATGTATAACGCGAGTTTCATCAACAAGGGGAGAATAAATAATTCAGAGAATCATGGTATATATTATATAGACGATGAGAAGTAAAAAGAGAACAGACTTGTCGACAATCATTCTCTAAGATGAAGCTATTCATATATATAGACATCCAACACAGCTTCAACTACCATCACTCTTTAACAAAACCTCCATCATAATCATCATCCCAGCATCCCCAAACCCAACAGATCAGTCTAGACTAAACATCAGACCACCATCCCTCACACCAAAGCAAACGAAACTCATGCATCACAACCAGGCTCAAAGGCCACTCACAAAAACTCAATCCAACATCTCACCAACAAACAAAAATCAACCTCCACCACCGACCACGACAAGGATCCCCCTAATCCACCCATCAGATCACACCTGTCAGAAACGGCCAGTTTGCCCCTGCAGCTAAACCAGAGTAGACTAGACTAGCTGCAGCTTGTCCCATCCTTCCCTGTGTCCCCGACAGGGATGGCAGCGCCACACGACAAACAGATGTCTCAGACAGCGGAGAATTGCAGCATGTGTCCTGTCCGTGCTCAGTGACAGTGGAAATGACAGCTTGGCTAGCTTGAATGCAGAATTTGAGCCATCAAATTTTCTTATCTTCCCACATTGTGTGTTAAATGAATCAGTATGTTGGTGAGTTGTTTGTTTCAGTTGGGTGGCAATGGCAATGTGTAGAATAATGTGGGAGTAGTAAATTAAATTCTTCGGATGGAAATACCGAGAAATTCGATTGTTCCACAATTGAGTTTAGGTGCGGTCCGCAGGGTTGGTATGTTATGTTGTGTTTGTTTTGTTGCCTGGGCTTTTTAACGGGGTGAGCATTTTTGCTTTTTGTGGCTGATTGAGATGGGAGATGGGGAATGTTGAAGGGGGATGGAGGGATGAGGGATAAGGATAAGAAATAGATATGTCGCCCCTTCCAGTGACTCCTATTGTTGACATTCTTATCCGAGACGCTTCATTTTCCCTACAGACATTCTACCCTTATTTCAAAAGAAAGTTCAGTCTCAATATGTATATATTAAATCGCAATATAAAACATTACGAATTAACGTAATTAGCTAAATACAATCGAACGCAGGTATCATCATGCAAATAATACCGAGTCCATTTCTGGACCGCCGGTAGAATGTATGTATGTATGTATGTATAGAAGAAAGAATGAAATCAAGCCACAACAGGCCACCCATCAGTCCAGGTGAGCGTGTTCCAGCCGAACTGGTAGTCGTCGACAGCCAGACCAATGTTCTTGTCGGCATAGTGGTAGTAGACGACGATACCGTGGCTGGTGGTGTTGATGATACCCCTGCAATTGATCGCTGTTAGCATGCTTCCCATTTGATGTGTGACAAGCCACAAAGACAGGGGGGAAATGATAGTAGGGGTCAACTTACTGTCCACCAGGGCCGTAGACATAGTCGTGGCTGGCCAGAACGGTGGTTCCGCCGCTGTTAAGACATGAGACGCCATCCTTGTCAACCTGCAGGTAATATTAGCATTTGCTTCATTTCCTTGAATATTGATGATTAGGTATGGCACTTACAAAGTTACCCGTTCCAGTCTTGGATCGGCAAACGACAATGCGGTACTCATCGCCCTGGGCAGGCAGGGAGGTCGTGTATCCCTGAGCCGTGCCGGACGAGAAGGTGAGGTAGTAGTAGCCTCCGTACTCGTACATGTAAGAAGCCTCGATGGCGTGGTTACCCGATGCGTTGTAGGCCAGGTTGGTGGGGCTGCTGCTGCTGGCGGTAAGGGAGTCGGTCATCTCCACTTGGTAGAGACCTTGCCAGTAGGAGCCGAACTGGAGGTAGGGAGTGCTGCCAATGGTGATCCAGTTGGGGTCAATGGCGTTGTAGGGAGTAGACGACGACGAGGTGACACCGATCTCGCCATGGTCGGTCCAGGAGTCGGCTTCCAGGGTGGTGGAGGTTGCAACTCCAATGGTGGAAGACCGGCTGCCCAGAGTAGAGCTAGCATAGTACATGTAGTAGGTGCCATCTACGTAGTGTACGTCCGGAGCCTGCAGGAATGTTAGTACTGCAGATGGCAGGGGTAAAGTCAAGGGCCTGTCGGTGTCATACCCAAAGGTTGGAGGCATTGCCCACTGAAACGATAGATCCGTCAGGCAGTGCATACCCGAGATCAGTCCAGGGACCAGTGATAGCGCTGGCAGAGGAGATATGGATGCCACCTCCTGTCGAGAAACGAAAGTAGGTTCCGTCCGACACACGGCGAATGACATTGGGGTCGTGAGCCCAGCAGGTTCCCGAGCATGCACCCGGGTCTGAGTAGGCGTTGACCAACGCTACACAAAGAAGCAAGACAAACGAAAGCATAGCGGCTAAGGGGGAATCCTCCAAAAGGGAAAAGAAGAAAAAGGAAGAGGAGGGTAAAGGGAAATGGAGGAGGAGAAAAGGAATTGCTGTTTTCAATTCAGCCAGGATACATTGTCAGTCGAGGGAAGGGCCCTTTATGTACAAATAGTTCGGCCGGTATACATCGGGCCTGTCAGTACAATGCTTGCAGAAAAGGTAGTAGCCTTGCAAGTAAGGGCCACGCTAGAGATCCAGCTGAGCTTACGCATGCATTGACCTTCGGGTCATTCTCGTAAATGAGGTAGACTAAAGTCGAGCGATAGTAGGTGTCGACTCCCTTGCTGCAGCGGCCCAAACCAATCACGCCTTCGGAAATAGCTTTAACTTTAGTCGAAGCGACTAGTTGTTAGTGACGACAGTGCTCCATGGGATGTAGTATATGGCTCATTTCTAATGCCGATTGTTTGCATCGACGTGGAGCCCGTGGCTGAATGCCCGGATGGATCCAGGGCAGGGTTGAGAACCGGCCAGACCTAATCCGTCGGTTACGGGGGGGGAGGAAAATCAGGCAACGGAACAAAGCCACTATCAGAGAGAGAGAGCAACCAAGACAACTGCAAGATTTCCCCCGCGTTCGTCGTAGCGAGGAACTGAAAAAGCAAATACGAAATAATGCATAATAAAAGAAAACACCAAAAAAGAAGTAAAAAAAAATTAACTAGAAGAAAATATTACGGGCTAGGCAAAGTTTAGGGTATATCCTTAATGTTAGGCACCTGATCGATCGGCTGGTCTTCATCACATTACCCTTTTGGGACCCCATGACTCCTCAGGCTCGCTGCGTCCGAGAAGTGGTTGACCTCGGATTTCGGGTCTCGAAGAAGCAAGAATCTACTTGGACCATTCAGGAGAGTCCCCTGGATGAGTGGGTTGGTTGGTCCCAAGTAAACGAGGCAATAAATGGCCCTTACTATAAATTTTGGGTACAGTGGTTATCCTCGGGCCGCCTCACCCGTGTCAACTCTTAACATGGACAAGAATGTGTGGCTTAAATCAAGTAGTAAACAAAGTACTACAATCAGCCTCTTAGTCTGCCCTGGCAGTCCTTCCCCCCCATATCCCCTTTCACCATCATAGCGTCATCCATTCATTCCCGGCCACATCCTCACCCCCACAAATGCTTGGCCTGACGTGTCAATCAAAGCGCACTATAGGCATGGTGTGTGAGAGTGAGTGTGTGCCAAAGGCCACAACTTGGAGGTAAAGCAACCGGGCTCTCCGCACCCGGTGATTGGATGTCTGCATACAGATGACGGGCTGAAGGGGAGATTTGGTCGGGTTAGTCTCCTTAGTCTCGCCCAGAGCTCGGCCTAGTGGGCGCCTCCCAGGCATTTCGGAAGGCCATCGGTCGATCATGGACCTCCCTGCCCAATAGGACTCGGTCATCCAGTTGGGAGTCCGTGAGCATGGGCGGAACCACCTTGAAGCTTGCCATTTACATCGGGATGTCGTGATGGGGATCCCCAGATCTGATGATTCATGGGGGTCATCTAGTCCGTCGACTAACAGCAGTAGCGTCTTGTCAGTACTTCTCTGCTAGACTATCTCGAGGATCCTCCGATCAATGTCTCCGCTTGCTAAAGACAACCGCAGTACGGAGTAGATGAAGAATGAGTGCCGTTGGAGACGACAACAAGTTGTTGCTACCACGTCGAAGCCGTCTCCGCCTCCCCCCTTGCATGTTATTACCAGGATTACTCCATCCACTGCTTGGGTATTTCTGCATCTGTTGGATCGATCTAAGTGAATTAATTGCACAGCCGTCGACTAAGATTTCGCCGTTCAACATTGCTAAAAATCTCGCAGCCTTGCGATCCCCATTATGTAATCCGGGGGGTTCCCCTCCTCTTGGTTCTCCTCCTTTCCCCGAATGCCGTCCCAGTGGTTGCAGTTGCCATGTGCCGAGAACTGACCGGATTTTGAGATCAGACGGTACCATGATCGTCTCACGAGGAGAGTTGTGGGAGCTGTGGTGGTACTCCTGAGATGGCCAGTCGGTTGATGGTGCGACCTGCGCTAAGGATGTCGTGACTGGTCCAAGTCACGGCAGATGGGGGAATAGAGAGGAGAGAGAGAGAGAACGCGATAATAGCAAGCAACACGGAACCTGGTCTATATGCGCAAGAATTATTAATGTTTGCTGGGTTGTCAAATTCGAACAAAGAACCAAGACTAGCTATGCGACTTTTCTTTTCTTTTCTTTATTATTTTTTTCTTCCTTTTTTCTTTTTCTTTGGTTTTTGTTCTAGAGGATCCGCTCTCGTGTTTTTTTCTGCTAATCGCTGCAAGGAGGCCCAGGAAGAAGTAATGATGACCGCATGCAGCTACGAAGAAGACTAGTACTGACGGAGAACTTCTCACCGAATCTCACGGAGTCAGACCGGATTGCGGTGAACAACGCATTGCGATACTTGATTACTTGCGATGCGGAGATTACCCAAGTGCCTTAATGGTGGTGACTATTCCCCATCGCAAGCAGGAGTTGCAACGATAAGTAGGGATTGCGTCTTCTGGAGGATCTCCCACTCGTTCCAGGGACGGCAGCGGATGGGACGGTTTTCCGCGGTGGATAATGGCCGTTCCTCCATTACATGCATGGACCTTTTCTCATATGATAGTGTCGCGGTGGAGATCTGTGGAGGGTGGGTTTTGGCTATTCTCCGAAAACAACATCGGCGGTATGGCTTGCGGGATGGGCGCAGTTGGGCTTATCGTGTTTGCGTTTCCGGAAATTTCCCTTTCAGGAGAAAGAGGGGAGAACTTGGAAGAGCGAGAGAGAGAGAGAGAGTTAAAGGGGTGAGTAAAAGGCAGAAAAGAATTGGACATGTTTTCGATTTGACTTTACAAGAGACTTTGCAGCGATCTTGTTTTTGGGGCGTAACAATCGATCGACGGGATCTGAGATGGCTGAGCCTGAGCCACGGTAGTATTCTGCTGCGTAACGCGACCACCCAGATTGCTGCCGGAGATAACTGGCATCCATGCTATATCCGCTGCTGGAATAGAGAACGGCTATCTCACCCGCAACCAGCTGAAGTATACAGACCAGACATCAAGCTTTTTTTATGTTGTTCGTATAAACTACAACGTAACTACGTTAACTATTCCCCAATCCTTTTCAAAAACAGCCACGGCGTAAGCCATCCGTCCTCCGTGGCCATACTAGCCTGTCACACGACACAACATTAAGCAAGACAGATAGCCCGATCCAACCCACAAGAAACATATTATACCATAGAAAATCATCAACCAATAACTAACCACAAACCACAATACCTCCTGATCAACCAATACAAACAGCATCACCCATCTCATCTATTTTAAGCACACACAGCACAGACACCCAAGCAAGGGACACATCAATTACTCGAACTCAACTGTCACTTTCTACGAACCCCTATCAAAGTATACCATATCAACATCCGATCCGATCCACCACACATAACCAGCACACAAGAATAGAACTCTCCTATCCATGGTACTACGTCCAAAGAGAAAAGTCAAGTCTCATGCATCCTGCAGGGGTAAATGAGATCTCTCACCACCACCAAAAGCCAAGTCAAGTAAGTAATCTGCAGAGAGAGGTCGACACGCGTCCAACACATGGTTGTGGCTCCTTCAAGCTTCTTTTACCCCTGACGATGAAAACCTTGAGCGAGGCGCGTTCCTGCAGTAGTTGTTTGTCTGTGGCTGCTGTATGTAACGTAAGAGATGACTAGATAGGAGAGATGGTACCTGGCAGGTAGGTAGGGTGGTGATGGGCAGTGGCGAATCCAGTAGATCATAAGCAGTATACCCGGTATAGCGTATGTATATTATAGCTTTCTGCCTCGTACGATGAAGGAGATGCCTAGCAGAGACACATACAGTACTCCAGAACCTATAATCCCTTCATCATGAGCAAGGAGTGAGTGAGTATACACCCACCCCCCTAGACAACCAAGTCCAATATCTCTTCCCCATCGCCACCTCAAAACAACGACCCAAATACCCAATATCCACAAAAGAACCCCCTAATACCCACTCCAAATACCACACCCGACTCTCCCACCCTCATTATACCCAAATACACCCCCAAAATCCATCCTGGTGAGTCCCGATGCCAACCGGACCGCGATGACGCGTCCCCCGTCGACACATCACGAATCAGGTTCCCACGGCCAAAAATAAGCAAATATGATACGGTGATAAATATATCTTGCAGATGTAACCTTAGTATTATTATAATGTTATTTTGTGATTTGTTTGCTTGTTCCATGGTTTGGGTTTTTACATAAGTAGATCTTTTGTGTTAGATGGATTAATTATCTTATAGTTTTGTATCCGGGTTTGTCGGGTTCGGGTCGGGATAACTATTTTTTGTGTACTGTATGCATGAGTGGATAGCTACTATTGGGAGGCTTGCATGTGTTAGTGGTTATGGTTTGATTAAGGTGCAGTTTGTTGTATGTTATTTTTGATTGTATTAATAGTGTATGTGTGATGACTGTGCAGTAGCTTTTTAGATTTTGATGGATAGTTTGTGGATATTGTTGTTAGTTTATGATGAATGCAGTGTGTGCA
The DNA here is from genome assembly GCF_003184835.1 of Aspergillus costaricaensis CBS 115574. Classification (NCBI taxonomy): domain Eukaryota; kingdom Fungi; phylum Ascomycota; class Eurotiomycetes; order Eurotiales; family Aspergillaceae; genus Aspergillus; species Aspergillus costaricensis. The sequence goes on from NW_020291835.1 coordinate 74,082, forward strand.
TTATGTAGAATTCTAATGTAATGATGATCAAGAAAATGTTACTATTTTTAATAGTGATTTAGGCTTAGTTTTGTTTTGTTGGTACTTACATTGTGAATCGTTGTGTTTGCAGAGAAACTAGTCGCTATGTTATTTTGTGAGACTTGTTCGGATAAGGCTTGGATTTATACTATGAAGTCGAACACGTTTACTGTGTACATGTGCGAAGGGAGCTTAGGTATGTATCCCATCATACAACATGGATTGACCTGTAAAAGTACCATTCCAGCCTTACTATATTGCTTTACAACTGCTCTCCTGTCTAAGCTCAACGCTATCTGCTTACACTGTCTAGCGTATATCTCGAGCAGTTAACAAAGAAAACCCCATCTCCCCAACATTTTCTCATAGTCTAAAACCGGGCCCCGGGTAAACACTGCATCGGCTAAGCTATATTCCCATGTCCACTACAAGTTTCATCAAGCAAGATGTAGTGACTTTCATCTACAGTACTACTTCGTCCACCATCCCCCCAGTAAAACCATACTAGCGATTCCCAGCCGATGCAATAAGGACCAAGTCATGGACATTAGTACCAGCATACAACAATCATCATGCTCGGATACGAACTGTCAAACTTCGGACACCCATCACGCCATATGCAAAGCCAATCAACTCAGCTGCCGTGATTGCATGTTCATGCATGCAGGTATGCATCATCCAATACATTCGAACTAGTAACTCCTTGGACTAAAAAAGCATTTCGTCTCGATATCTATTCATTACTTTTGATCTCCTGTCAAAGAAAAGGTATGTCTGAACTCCGCTTGGATACTATCAATAGTGGAGGAAACCTACATAAAGTGGCGGTGTATGAACGGGGACATATTAGTCCAGCATTATCTATCGTACAATTTACATAGACTAGTAGAGGCACATCTTTTGAAGTCATGGTTGTAAGATGCATTGGCATCAGTCCGGTTAGTTTATATTGACTGAGGAGAGTATCGAGGTTAATTAACTCTGAATGTTAGGGAGATTGAACAGGTATCAATCAGCACTAGTAATCCCGGATCACCGGACCCAAAGAAGCACGTGGGAAGAGAACTAAGCTAGATTTAGCCAATAAAGTAATATAGTATATTCTGCTATGTTTCGCTATAAGTGGCTGAAAAAAGGGTCTAGCACTAAGTACCCCTACCGCGAGAGGTAGGCTGAAAGGTGCTCATAATCTCCTTCTAATTACTGTTACTTTGCTATCAGGCTTATAGCATATACTGCGATTGCTATCTAAGAGCAACCGAGTCTCATAGTCAAGGCACTACGAGATTTCCTCAACTCATATTTGTTCTTAATTAGCTTGTCTATATCTTGGTGTACTCAGGTTATTTGCGACTCCCAGCTGAAGATGGGGGTTATACTCTTGGCAAATGCTAGTGTTGTCTTTGAATGTGTCATATTAAACGGCACACGGCTCTCTGACTGGGTGAGAATATGTCCAGATGCTTTTTGTTCATTTCTTTTCCAGATGGAACTAAGGAAACGATGATGTACACCGATCGATTGTTACTTGACAAAGGGTACCTGATTACTCCGCAATCTCAATCATCAGAACAATCTTCTTATTGGAGGTTCGTAACTGTCATGTATCCCTCTCTATCTATCTAGGATCAACAATCGCCATCCGAGTCATTCGCATCAGCCATTACCTCATTCTCGATACAAAACTATAAACGTAGCCAACAAAGAAACGAACACGACAAAGTTCTATACCCAGCGAACTATCTAACTGGCCTGATATACTTTGAAGCTTGCAAACTCCCAGTACGCCTGAGTGAAGTTGCCAGGGTTGCTGCGAACAAAACTTTCGCATGTGCCCGGGCAGTGATACTGTTCCGTATAGAATGCCTTGTTACCACCGAGCTGTCCGCAGAGATCGATGTTGGCAATTATACTTTGATTTTTGAAATGAGATGGTATATCGCAATGAGTATTGGGAAAGTCAGCCAATGCAGTCCCCCATGTCGATGGGTCTGGCGTGCCGCTCGAGTTCGAGATGTCGTCGGGGATGGAATCTCGTGAGAAAAACCAAGCTCGGATTCCGGCATCCCGTAGTTCCAAAGCGTAAACCTATCGCCGTCAATACTATGCACTGTATGACTTATGTGTCATAATGGGAGACTTACCCCGCCGCCATTTTCATTCATTTCTTGTCCGTACGTCCTTGGCGAGCCTTGTACGCCACATCCAGCATTGCTATGTGTGCTGTTGTCGCAGGTCACGTAATTGGGCGTGCCGGTCTCCTTCCGCTTGACATTCATTTTACAACCGCTGGTTGTATGCAATGTAACGGCATTTCCCTCGGTGGCCAGGTTATTTGTCTCAACCACGTCAATCTCCCCGTTCTCGGGCCAATTGTAGGTATCAGTTAACCACAGTGCTGGCCACAGGCCACAGCCGTAAGGCGTGTGGATGATGTCGAAGATGAAGAGTCCACTATCGTAACTTGTTTTTGATTCCAGACGCACAGACTGTCTCCCTTTGGTTGCATTCTTGTTGGAGGTATCCACCTTGAGCACAACGGAGTCTTCGCCAACATAGGTCAGATTCAAAGAGTTTGATGTTGACTGGTTGACATATCTATACAGCGTTAGCTGATACCATTGAGTCAAGGATTGGGATAACCATACTGGACAAACCCATCAGTGGGGTCCTCGTCAGAATAGTAGTTGAAGCGATCAAAAAACGAGTTGCCCGAATACGTGTCCACCAGCTTGTAATCGAGCTTGGAATAGTCGGGATAGCTTTTCTTTTTCGTCCCTTCGACTGCACCAACAACGACCGCAATGATGATGACAATAATGACGGCTGCGATGATCAACCTTTTCCGTAGCGACCAGCCGCGAGGGTCGTACCAGGAATACTGCGCGACCGTCCGCTGCGGTGGTATAAACTGTCCGGATCCTGGCGGAGGGGGTGGCCCTGCATGACCGAGATCATCGTCTAATTTGGGAAGCTGACTGGTGGCACCCCCATACCTGCTGTATTCAGTGCCGGGTGTATAGTACTGCTTATCGGCCATGATGGCCAAAGCTTATCGGACAGACAGAAAGGGAGAAAACGATACGATTATAATAAAACGATGCGTATCCAACTATACTCCTAGTAACGAATGTATGTAGCTAGTAGAATTGACAACGAGAAAGTTGAGGAGATGAAAATGAAGTCGCCGGGCGGGATGGTGTCATAAAGATCTGCGAGTCAGACTGGCGTTACCTTAACGATCATGGCCTGATTAGGCAATCAGCAGTCGCAACCGGGAAGTAGTAATCTTGGAGCAATTCTATATGCGGAGGTTGCGTCCACAACTGTGCAATGTGTTGAGAAGAAGACGGGAACACCAAGATAAGGTCCAAACAATGAGATGGCTGGTTTTAGGAGATGACTCTAACTGTCTCTGCAGCTCAATGCTGGATCATCGATAGGCAAGGAACAATTGCGTTGTCTGAGATATTTCCAGAATCAGCAGCGTATGTTCTGTTTGCACGGTCCCTGACGACGCTTGTCTCAGTTGGGAAGGTGACCCCTGGACCCTGTCCAGCAGCTTAGTCACCTCCATGACCATGACAGACATTCAAGAAGTTGCTATAACATATAGCAGCTGTGGAAAGAAAAGATATTCTGGTTTAAATAGTTATATAGAACCGGTTCTAGCTCAAGAAGTGGAAATGTCATGGCGACCTGTCATCTGTTCTAAATTTAGCGACACGGGCGGCCCCAACAGCGAACCGAGACAGAAGTGCAGCCAAATGAGGGGAACTTGAAACAAGCCTTCTGTGGGCAGAGATACAAAGACTATTGTGAGAGATGCCAGACATCGCTAAGCTAGGACATGATGCAGTCTATGATATTGTACTCAGTAGAAACAATCAATGGATCAGGGTAATCTTCAATTGGGGTCAAAATTTGGTCTTTCATGATTACCGACCCCAAAAAGCACATATGACAATAGCGCGCCCGCTGTCAGCCTAATAAACCCAACATTTGATCTTTGATCAGCATCGCACATAAAAAAGAATCATCTCGCAAAACCACTCGGCTATGCAAGTCCCATCCCATCGCAAATCCCGCCAAGCAAACCTGCACCTCAATAGCGCCCTGCAGCCCAATCTAGCGTTCACCACGGCCAAGCATAGTGCGAAATGACTAACAACATCGCTAGTGCCTCTGGGAAATACACCTTGAACCGTCGTGGACTCCAACCCTCATCGTACGGCAGACGCTCTTCGCCAAAGACAGCACGCACATAGTCATCCGGGATGCCCTTCGTGACACCCTTCCCAAAGACACTTCGCAGAGCTGCCACTTCAGAACATGCAACGTAGTGTTCGAACTTGCCGAATTGCAGGTGTGGATTGTCCCTCTGCTGCTCATCATATCGGGCCTTTCGATACCTTCCCATGAGCGTGGTGTGAAACCTGCCTCCCTTTGCGGTTCGAAGGAATTGTTTGTAGAGGTCAGGGTCTAGGTGGATGCAGTCGCCCAATGCGCGGTCTTGACGGGTGATTGAGACGTCGTGTTCTAACGCATGAGGACGACCGACTTGATCGAGGTTGAGCACGGGGATCCCGTCTTGATTCACTTGACCTGGATCGCGTAGCCCAACTTGGGAGCTTCTTGGTGGTCCGTCTTTTGGGTCGTCGGAGTGAATTTGGAAGACGCGGCTTACGAGAACAGAGGCTATGTCTAGGCCTAGTCCGACATATCGAATGGCCGATTTCAACTCTGCAGCGGTGATGGATTTTCCGTCGCGCGCGATGTAGCCATGGTTGGCAAGAGAGTTAAGGACCGGGCACGGAGAGCGTAGGTCGTCTGGTCCCGCAGGATGGTACTGACCCTTATGGAGCTCCATTTTCAAGGATGAGGAGCGAAGGACGAGAGGAATTAGACAGGCATGCTTGCTTGCTTTCTATATGCATCATCATGACGGGAGGGGCCTGGAATGGTCAGCCTAGGCTGAGGAACGGGTGACTGCGGCGCCTCGATCACGAGCATCGCGGCCCCTGGAATACGACGTTCCTTCAAGCCAGGATTACATTCACGCATCAACCCTGGCAGTCCAGTCAAGGTCAGCTGGGTCTATTATACACTCATCTATGGTAACATCTCTTGAAGAACCCCAGCAGGTATCTTCAGGTGCATCTATCCACAAACTCCTCAAGCATCTTGTTCAACTCGTGCTCCCTCTCCCAGCCCAGCACATGGCCGCTGCCTTCAAAGACCTTCCATTGGATCCCATCACCGATCTCCTCGCGTATTATTTCCCCATGACGAAACGTCAGCATCAAGTCTCTAGTGCCATGGCACACGAAGATCCGCTCCCTCCCCACTTGATCACCCAGAGATTTGAGCTGCTCCGCTGACTTGTGATGGAAATAGCAAGCCAACACCTGCATCATGAATCCTTTCTTCGTATGCGCTTCGGTGTCCGCACGCTTATGCAGCATACTAGCAGCAAACCGATCACGCTTGGTCGGAAAGTTCATCGCCGGATCCTCGTACTCCGTGTCGGGTTCGGCGAGGAAGTCTTCGGGAAAGAGACTCCTTGCCATCCTCTCGAGCTCTATGTCGACATGGCGGGGAATGAACATGCCCGCCCGTTCACGCAGGTTTTCGAGGAATGGACCTGTCCGAACCAATCGCGGAGCGGTACAGCAGAGGGTCAAGCTCAATAAGCGATCGGGAATGAGCATTCCAATCTCTTGGGCGATCATGCCACCCATGCTAGCACCGATGACATGAATCGATCGTTTCGGAGGAGCAGCAAGATCGATCCAGCCCAGCGATGCGACCAGCTCCACCACATCTCGAGCCATCTCCGAAGTGGAATAATAGGCGACCGGCTTATCCGACCGGCCGACTCCACGGTTGTCAAAGACTAGACATGAATATTTCGAAGCGTGCTGATGACCAAAGTATTTGGTCTGACGCCTCCAGTCCTTAAGCGTTGCATTGAGACCCATTACCCACTGCGACCCATGTCAGTACTACCGCACATGAGGGTCATGGCATATGTTCATACTTACCACGAGCTTCACGGGGCCAGTGCCATGGATCTCATAGTTGATGTTCAGGGGCCCTCCTCGCCTTGTTTGCGCCACGATACATGATCCAGACGTTGTGGCGGAGAGGTCATAATTGATGGTGTTGTATGCGGAATGCTTGATGACTTCCTCGGCAAGGAGTGGTGCCATGTCTTCTAATTCTATCTGAGGTCTAAGCTGGGAGAGTTGTGATCCAGAAAAGGTGATCAGAGGGTATGGACGTGGACCATGTCAAAACCGGGCAGCTCCTCACATGCCGTTTTTCCTTTTCTTGGCAGGAGTCATCCGAGGCCGCCGTGTGATCCATTCTGTTCCTGTCGATGATCTCACTTCCCGCTTTGGGGTTGCTTGTGTTACCCATCAGCTGACTGGCGTCATCCTCGATGAGATATGTGCGGGGAATTTCTTTAACCTGCAATACATACATTTTAATCCGTTGCATCCGTATGGTTGGATAAAGGTGACTGCGACAATGGCAGATACGCTTCTGTGGCATTGACGTGCAATCTGGCGCTCAATAATCTGCACCCAGACGGCTACAGAACTAATATGTGCCTGGCTTATAATTTGTTTTTATACCAAGTATTGACCAATATCTCGACTTGACATCCTTGGTGTAGCTTTTTTTTTTTTTTTTATTCATTTATTCATTCAGCTACTAGCACCTTAGTAATGAATAATGAGTAGACAGTGCAGCGGAGATCTTTAAATTTCGTAACGTTATCACAGCTTATCAGTCCAGCTTCGACTCCAACACCATGCGGGGATGTCACTGACCCACCATCTCCAACTCGACAATTGCTTAACATCCCCTCTACTCCCTACTATCCCCACGAAGCATCAAGGAATACACAAAATTATTTTAAACCACAATGGCACCAACTCGCCGCGTCGCCGTCATTCAATGGAACATCAAAGTACACAATGCCTCTCCCCCACCCCGAATCTCCCCTCAGTCTAACAACCCCAGGACCTCGCCATCGACGAGAACCACCAAACAGCATGCGCCTACATCCGTGATGCCGCATCCCAAGGCGCTGAACTGGCCGTTCTCCCAGAGTACTACACCCCCTTCCTATCTCCCTCCTCAATTACACACTCACTCACAAATCCCAAAACCTAGATACCACCTAACCGGCTGGGCCCCCTCCAACCCAACCTGGACTGCCCTCGCCTCCAAAACAACTCCCTACCTCGAAGCATACCAATCTCTTGCCCGTGAACTCAACATCTGCATTGTCCCCGGTACCATCGTCGAACACCATGGCCCTTCCCCGACACAGCAACAACCACTCCTCTACAACACCGCCTACTTCATCTCCAACGACGGGAGTATCCTAGGCCACTACCGCAAGAAGAACATCTGGCATCCTGAACGGCCCTACCTCACCTCTTCCGGGAGTGATCCACATGAAGTATTCGATACACCGATCGGCAAGGTAGGGTTGCTTATTTGCTGGGATTTGGCGTTTCCGGAGGCCTTCCGGGAGTTGATTTGTAAGGGGGCGGAGATTGTGGTTATACCTACTTATTGTAAGATCCTCCATCTTCCCGTTAATTTTGAGGTAGTTCTATATGCTAATTGTTCTACGAAACAATAGGGAGCAAATACGACGCCTCCCCCGCTGCCCTTCAACACAACCCCAACTCCGAAGCATTATTCCTTGAAACGACGCTCACGGCGCGATGCTTTGAGAATACCTGCGGGATTATCTTCGCCAATGTGGCGAGGGGAAAGGAAGACGAGAGTGATCGGTTCTTGGGTCTGTCGAGGGTATGTTTGCCCATTGTGGGGACGGTGGGTGCTATGGGGGATGAGGAGGGCGTGATGGTGGTGGATATGGATATGGGGGTGGTGAGGATTGCGGAGGAGAATTATCGTGTTAGGGAGGATTTGGCTAAGGAGGGGTGGTATTATACGTATAGGCATCAGAGGTAATTCATGTAGACAGGATCAATATATACTTATATGGTCTATCTATCCAGATATAGCGTCCTTTTCCTTTCGTTCTTGCTTGCTTGTTTCTTCGAGCGAAGCAATGTTTTTGGCGCTTTTCTATCTTTCAGCCTGTGATCGCTTGATCGATCCTCGCCTTCAGGGAGCACCGATCCTCATGAACTCGCAACATCCTTCAAACCATCATCCACCCATCCTTGATGTCCGCTTCATAGCACAAATGACCGAAACACAAATACTCAACAGTATCAGGTAGAAAGACCACTATTGGCGGTAGCAAGTAGAACCAAGATATACACATCTTCCTTACACTGATCCGTCATATTCTCTATCCCTATTCTCCTCCTCTGCCCTATTTCAAATCCTCGATCATGCGCTCAATGAATGTTTCGCTGTGCCATCTGGCCTATACCTTCCCGTCAGTTAGCCTCTGTATCCTCACAAAAAAAAATAGAGTAATTTATGAAGTGGGATTAACTCACCTCATAGATAGTTTATTCCATTGATCCACCAGCGCAAACTAGACATTGACAATCCCCAAAGCGTCATCTAGAGAGTCCAAATGTAGCCTGTCATACTGTGGTTGCTACAGCCAAGCACAAAATATCCCGAAGGTAGGATTGTTTTCCGGCAGATGGAATCCTCATTGGCGCCCTGCAGATATATGCTTAATACTGTTCTGGTTATTTTCATGTCGAGGGACATTGCACGAGATAAGTATATATATATATATATATATAGGTATTGGAGATGGTGTAAGACATCCTACTAGTAGGGATTATCAGAGACAGTGAGCTGACAGGGAGATGGCTGATTTACTTACCTTGGTGCCATGCCACGCCAGGCCAGTATTACGTTGATACAGTTGTGATTGTAGTAGTACTAGGTGGAAGCATTGAGCTTCTGGTTCACACTGTTCTTACGTGTGCGCTATTTCTGTAACCCGCTTGCTAAGTACTTAGAACTTAGAGGCGCTGTCGCGGAACATCATGTTCATTTCATGTTGGTATTGGTGTATATATTATGAAGAGGAGTGAGCTGGAGAAAGTCGTAGTTATAATTTCTTGAACCCCAATGAGAAGAGGGAAGACAATCATGAGAGAGAGAACATATTTTAGGGGAGATGTCAAATATGAAGTAGAAAGTCAAGTCCTCAGCACCCAGGAGAGCGAGATGGGAAGATAGTTATATATACCTCTTCCACCCTGGTCGGTTCCCAGTGAATATAAACCCCCCTCTTTTTTGTTTTATTCACTTCATCTTTGTCTCATCCGTCACTCTCAAGGCTATCAAAGTACATCGTACGCTAAGATAGCTTCACAGCGTAGCACTAACCTGTATATCATCTGAGGTTTGGATACATCACCTACAGGACATTATCTGGGAAATTTTATAGTTAGTAGCTTTCCTACGGCTTAGTAATTGGTAAACCCCATTTCCTAAATGGCAATTTCCTTGCTCACGCAGGTGCCAGTGGCAATTCCCGGGGATGTCTGTCTCTCAGTATCTACTGTAACAGTACACTGAATCGATATTCCCACTAGATATGACAAATGCACAGAAGATGACTACTAGTAGGATGGACGAGGAATCAACAATGCTTATTGGTCCATAATGAATACATTTAGCTGTGAATAGGATCCACTGCGTTACAAGCTAGAGCTGATCTGGTATAGTGTCTTGCTGTCACATCAGTCATACTGAGTGACTGATAGTGAAACAGTCCAAATATCCATTAAATTCATTGTTGGGTGAACTTATTCTGATCGGGCTTGTTTCATGACTACTCTATATTTATTGTACTAAAGCATCGCCGCACAGCACTACTATACATCATGGCACTGACTGCTAAACTGCAACCGTCTGAATTCTAAAAGGGGAAAAAACCACAATCATCCACAATCATTAGGCGATACAAATTCGTGAAAATCTTGGTCAAACCTGTCGTCCAGTCTTACCACATGCGGCCGTGGAACCCTGGCATCAGAAGAAAGTATAAACATAAGGCATAAACTCCTCCGAGACAGAACCCCCATAACATAGGCCCCAGCATGATATCACTGAACGGGAACGCAACCGGGTGTATAGATCAAAACTAACCATCCAACAACGCCGTCCCTTATTGAACCTGGCTGACGATCTCGCTGGCCCGGGAAAGGCTCTCCACCATCTGCTGGCACTCTTTCCGCCGGCGGACCGTGTAGTCGCTTTCCTTCAGCAGGTCGTCCAGCTCGCTGTTGCGGTACATATTCTCGAGAAGCTCGCGCTGCATCTCATCCTTGGTGAACCTAAAACGGGGTCAGCGGTGGTCATGCGGACAAGGCGGAGGATACATACTGGACGAGAGTGTACATGATGGCCTTGGGCACCATATCAATCATGGTCCGCTTCACAATGTTAAAGTACGAAGTGATCAGGAGCTCTGTTGATTATTAGTATCCAGCCTCTCCATAGAGGAATTTCGCTGCACTTACTGACGACCTCAACCTCCACGCTCTCTCGCTCCGACAACGAGGCAGACGCCTTCAGGGTTGGCGGTGGCGGCTCCATGGCAGCCATCTTCTTCTTGTTCTTCGAAGCCCAGAAGCTGCCGAAGAACCCACCGGAGTTGGTGTTGTCCACAGGAACCTCAACCGACGGGCTGTTCGCCCGCGGGGGCAGAGGCTTGCCAGTCTTCGGGTCCACTTGAGTCGGCTTGCCTGCGGTTTGACGCTCGTTGACGATAGTCATGGCCTATTCAGTCAGTATATCGTAGGTATCGTAGGATGCCAGTGGGACTTACGCGGTGTCCGTTCAGGAAATCAGGGTGACCCGTGTTGATGTAGCACGCCTCCATGTTGACCAGGTCACGCACAAGCTTGTTGGTCGGCTCCATGGACTTCTTGAAGAAGCCAATAACAACCGCGTGGAATTTCTCCTTCAGCATGGGGTAGCGCCGGAACAGCGACTTGTTCAGGAGCTGACCCAGGATGCGGACAAGTTCGTCGTAGACCAACGAGATACACTTCAAGCTGGGGTCCTCCAGGCGCTTGATCTGCTGCTTCACGATCAATTCGAAAGCAGTGGTGCCCACAAACAGTGCTGGTGAAGGACCAGAGGAGTTGTAGAGGATGGTGCGAATATCAATGTCCTTCACGTGGTCGAATGGGTCGACGGCCTTGATACCGTTGGAGTAGAGCTCATGGAACACGAAGCTGATACGAGCACCGCCGGACAGCTCGATACTGGACAACTCCTGGTTGCTTCCCTCCAACACTGTGCGGTACTCGTTGCTGAACTCCGTGATGATGTTGAGGACGATATTAGCACTGTTTCCGAGCATCGAGTCACCGAGCTGTGACAGTTCCGAGGAGTACTTCTGAAGGGAGGACGAAATGCGCGCTTTGATATCGGGAAGGGTTTGCTTAATGTGCATCATAAGGATCTAGCAACGTCAGTTCAAGTTCTCAGACCACCATGTCAATGAAACGTACCAAGTTCAGTTTCCTGGCGAGATAAGGAGTTCCGCAGTACGATGACTTGTTGCGATAAGCCTTGTGACCCTCGAAGAAGTTCTTCTCGTGCTCCAGGGCGTATGCGATAGGCCGCTTGTTCTCAATATCACGCTGACCACGGTTGACGACCGGAACATAACCCAGACGCAGAGGGATAATCCTGCCCGCAAGAATATCCACAACATCGGTACCCTCATCCATCAAATCAACCTTGGTCAACACACCGATGGTGCGTTGACCCTCCGGGTCGACCTCCCGCGCCAGCTTCAGACCATCCGAGTTGGCCAGATCCTGGTTGGCGGACGTGACGGCCAGGATGATAGCGTTCGGCTTGCTGATGTACTTCAAAACCATGTCACGGATCTGACGCTCGATATCCTTGGGCTGATCACCCACGGGGACCTTGGTCAAACCGGGCAAGTCGACGAGTGTGAGGGTCAAGACATTAGGCGAGTAGATTCGCAGGTTGATAGGAGCGGGCGAGATACCGGCATTGCGACCGACCTTGGACTCGGTTTCGCGCACAATTTCCTCGCGGATCTTGTTGAAATCGTAGAACTTCTGGCCGGGGATGTGAAGAAACTCGCCGTACTCGTCAATGTTGGCCTCCTTATCCGTCGTCTCCAGGGCCTCCTCCTTCACACCGTTTGTTTGCGAACCAGCGGGCCTGTTGATAAGTTGCAGTACGAGGGGTCTCCGAGTGACAATTCCAGAACCACGAGGCAGGCTAGGCAACGACAAGAACACCGGTTAGGCTGCTGCGACCAGACAAGAAACGAAGGGACCATGTCAACCACTTACAAATCCCGGCCAACAATGTTCTCTAGAACGGAACTCTTTCCACTGGACTGCGAACCGACGACGGCAATCTGAGGCAGATCGATGGGGTTCTGAACCTAAATGGAACAGGCGGTGTCAGTTCGGCGGAGGGGCTGCGATGCAGGAGAGCTCCACGGGAGGGGATGACTTACTCCAACCGTCGCAAAGACATCCTGCAGCTTGTTCACCAGCGAGATCAAGCTGGGATCGTTGACGTTTATCCTGCGGGCACGATGAGGTCAGCCAGGCGAATCGGAGGTACAAGCATGAGAGGGACCAGGGGGTTGCGCACGAGAAGCCAGTAGTTGGGCTTGCCATGGCTGGCAACGAGGAATAGAGGATGGACGCTCCAAATTAATAAAGGCAGTAAATATAGAAGAAAGAAAGCAACAGTCTAGACAATGTCCGTAGAGCGATTGTCCGTTCAGGGGGGTGTAGACCAGAATGCGTGGAGGATGTTTGGGGGGGTGTGGATTGAAAGGGAAGAGGGAGAGCGAAGGCGGGAAGGGCCAAGTGGAGAGTTTCGCTTCGGTCCAGATCAGAGCAATCGATAGCAGCGATACGGCGGCCTACACTGCCTGTCTGCCTGCCAAAAACGATAAACGTTTACCCACCGAACCGGGACCCTGACAGTGGCAAATGGAAGGGCGACAAACGGGCTCCCGACTGTGGATGGAGGTACCCGATGGACCACACATTGGGAATCCCTACAATGAGAGCGAATGGGCAAGGCCGCGTCATGTGGATTTGGCCACCCAAAAGCGGCCAGACAATGTCTACTTCCAGCAAATGACTGAATGATGCTGCCTGACTGACTCACACACATCACAACTCTCCTAAGTAGTTACTTGAGTCTGACGTTCGATAAATGGAAGCTTCTCGAAACGGAAATTCTCCAAGGCAACGGCAATAACTACATATACTGGGAATTTGCTATGCTACAAGCTCGGGAATATAAAATAGACAGCACGCCTCCCCGGTCTAGCCCGGTGAATATGTCCTCCTCTACTCATCCGACACCGAAGCGAACCGCTCCGACATTTGCTGGAGGATCTTCTCGTACTGCAACACAGTTAGAATACACAATACTTAATAGCGGAGGCATCTGACTTACCTTCTCGGAGACTTCCGCCTCGTTGGTCGGCACCTCGAACTTCATGCCCCGAAGAGAGCTCTGAATGTCGGTGGTGGCGTCACGAACCTTGGACCAGTTCTGGCCCTGGGCAACCGCCTTCTGGGCTTCATCGTGGTAGCCCATGAACGCCTTCATCATGTACTCGGTCTTCCACAGCGGGCAGAACTGATCGTAGTCACTGTAACCGTTCTGCTGCAGGAAGTCATCCTTGACCATGGCGGCCACATCCAGGGTGATCTTGTCGGAGTCACCCAGAGCGGCCTTACCAACCAGCTGCACGACCTGGTCCAGATCCTCCGACTTGGTCAGAAGCTCCCTGACCTGGTCACGCAGGCGAGGGAACTCGGGGTGATGCTTTTCGTAGTACCGGTCCAGAACCGTCGTGTACTTGCTGTAAGAGATCGACGTGTTGATCGACGGGAAATGTTTACGCTGAGCCAACTTCTTGTCCAGACCCCAGAACACCTGGACAATACCCAGGGTACTACTGGTGACGGGATCCGAGAAGTCACCACCCGGAGGGCTGACGGCAGCGACAATACTGACACTGCCAATTCTCTCGGGGCTACCCAAGGCGTTACTCTTACCGGCACGCTCGTAGAAGGAAGCCAGCTTGGCACCCAGGTAGGCGGGGAAACCCTGGTCAGCCGGCATCTCTCCCAGACGACCGGAAATTTCACGAAGAGCCTCAGCCCAGCGGGAACTGGAGTCCGCCATCATAGCCACGTTCTTGCCCTGGTCACGGAAGTATTCGGCGATCGTAATACCGGTGTAGATGGACGCCTCACGGGCGGCGACAGGCATGTTAGAGGTGTTGGCGATCAGGCAGGTACGCTTCATGATAGGTTCTTTGCGGCCATCGACGTCAATGGAAAGCTATTGTTGCGATCGCTTGTTAGTCACTATATGTATGCTGTAGGATGGGGCACTAACTTCGGGGAAATCCATCAACACTTCAGCCATCTCGTTACCACGCTCACCACAACCGACGTAGACAATGATATCACTGTTGGAGAACTTGGAGACACTCTGGGAGATGACAGTCTTTCCACATCCGAAGGCACCAGGGATACAGACAGTACCACCCTGGACACTAGGGAACAGGGAGTCCAGCACTCGCTGACCGACAATGAAAGGTGCGTCTGACGAGAGCTTCTCGTTGACCGGTCTGGGCACACGGACAGGCCAGGTGTGCATCATGCTGTGTTCCGTCTTGACTCCATTGAACTCGATTTCCAGCAGCTTCTCCTCGACAGTGTAGCTTCCCGCCTCGGCTATGCGGGTGATGGTACCCCTCGCGCGGGGAGGGAGGATGATCTTGTGGTCGTTCACCAAGCTGTTCTCGAAAACGGTACCCCAGATGTCACCACCGGTGATGTGATCGCCGACCTTGTACTTGCCGGGCTTGAAGTCCCACTTCTTCTCACGATCCAGGGCGTTAACCGCGATACCACGGGGGATGTAGATACCCTTGGACTGGTCGGAGATCGCCTTCAGGGGCCGCTGAATTCCATCGTAAATCGTTTCCATCAAACCGGGGCCCAGCTCGACCGACAGGGGCTTTCCTGTCCGTGTCACGGGGTCGCCGACCGTCAAACCAGCTAGAGAAAGTGGCAGTTAGACAACGAGGTTGTGGGGAGCCCGGAGGGGTTGGCGGATGTACCTGTCTCCTCGTAGACCTGAATGGTGGCCTTATCGCCATCGATCCGAATGACTTCTCCGACCAGCTGGTCATGGCCGACACGGCACTACAGTCGATGCCCGGTGTTAGCGGTTAAGATTTGCAGATGCGTAAACCTAGAAGCGCAGTATCTGGCGGCGGGAAAACACATGGGGAAGCATACCAGTTCGTACATGGCACAGCCGATCATATGCTCGGCCACGACGACGGGACCGGAGACGGAGAAGACGGAACCATGTTGGCTCTCGCCAGCATCAGCGGAGGGGGCCATGGTGCGTGAAGCAGGGAGGTGAATGACAGGAGTGGACAGCGCGGGGGAGGGGGAGGGATGGATGGGGGAAGGAGGAGAAGAAGAGGAGGAGGAGGAGCTGTCGCTGCAGGATGATGAAGTGGGCGACACGGGGAGCGGTGGCAGTTGCGGGCTGTCTAGTCCAGGCGGTGATGACGACCTCGAACCGACTGGCTGTTCGTCTCCTTCGTGATGCGCTATCAAATCAAGCAGCGAGGGGCGTGCTTTGAGTCGTCGCACACCTAATCCTAGCATTCGCTCGGAAAAATCATAATATTAATACAATGTCTAGAAGATTGACAATTCGGAGGTATCAACTACTAGTGGCCCCTGATGAGCGATTGCCCGTGTGGTCCTTGCGGTATTGCGTGTTTACTCAGCCCGCCTTATCACAACGGTGCCGCTTCAGCTTCTTGGTCTCTCCACATCAAATGTTAAGCTACCAGCCATCATCATGTCCACCTCTCTACTACAAGATAAGTTGGGTGGGAAGCCCATAGTAACTGCTTCTGGGAACTCTTCAGTGGTTTGTAGGAGTTTGTTAGCCAACAAGAGGCTGCTTTCCATCGAAAAAGGCTTCTGACGATGGGAGCTTCATACCCTTCTCTAAGACGCTACACCGAACGCCCAAGTTACCCATCCCAAGGACTTCTCTACGCTCTGCGAAGTGAACTTTCCGTAGAACCATACGCTTTCACCAACAGTGGACTATTCCACATGAAACTCCTCGCGCATTCGAGGCCTCTTACGTCGTCTGCTTGCCTAACAAGCCATTGACAGGTTTCCGTTTTGATCCCATGGAAACTGCCCTCTATGGACCATTTTATTCGCCCGGGGATTAATTCATCGGAGGATCGAGAAATCTGTCCCTGATACAAGTAGAAGACAAGTGACGTGATGGCACTCCGCCAGATGTAGGTGAAAGATTTCAGGACACGCAAGTTCCATCATCTATCCTTCTTGCCCCAGTTGTTGTCCCTTCTACGACGCCTCGTATGTGCGAATCGACATAATGGATTCATCAAAAATCTGCACCTATTGGGACCATACGTTCGCATGGACGCCCCTTCATCAAACGAGGGAACAGTTGCGTTCAAAGATGCACACTTATGACAGGCTTGGGGATGAATGTATCGACCAGATCAACGATATCGGCCGTCAGGTAGTTAATCAAGACAGGCAAAATGATCCAGACAGGAAGTTACCCGATTTGGATGTGTACATCATGCTGAAGGATCACGCAAAAGATGATCCGAAGCTTAGTGAACTCTGGGCACAAGTCAACACAGTGCCGGACTGGGTTGAGTGGCAGCAGATCAAACGGGGACAGGAGGTGTTCTTCCGTTATGGGCTTCCCATCCTGAACGTGGTAAGTCTAG
Organism: Aspergillus costaricaensis CBS 115574; assembly: GCF_003184835.1. Lineage (NCBI taxonomy): Eukaryota > Fungi > Ascomycota > Eurotiomycetes > Eurotiales > Aspergillaceae > Aspergillus > Aspergillus costaricensis. Next base: position 90,919 of record NW_020291835.1, read on the forward strand.
CATCTAATCTAGTGACAACTCCAAGCATAAGCACTGATAAATGCCAGCTGAACTTCGAAAGCCTCTTGGGCGGCATGTTAGTCACTCTCAGAAATTTCCACCAGGCTTCGACTTATTCCTACTTAGGGGCTCACCAAGTGTCGTTAAGGCCTTAACCTTATGTGGAGGCTTCAACCATATATATGTCGTGCGGAAGAGACTACTGGAGACCCTACAGTTTATCCTTCAAGTCTCTGAATCCGTTGACGCAATGAAGCCAGGCGGTGTCGGTAACATCTCATCCATCCGCGTTCGGCTGCTGCATGCTTATCTTCGCTCCTTGATTTGTGTTCGGGAAAGGTATGACAAGGAGAGGTACGGAGTCCCTATAAATGACCTTGACAGCCTCGCAACAATTAGCAGTTTCTCGTCTATCATCATCTGGCTTGGCCTCCCCCGGCAAGGTATTTGGCTCCGCAGGCAAGAGATGGACGACTACCTAGCTCTCTGGAGGCTGGTAGCCTACTACCTAGGGGTTCCAGACGAACCTTTTGCTAGCCAGCAAACCGCACGAGCGCTAATGGAGTCTCTCCTTGTATCGGAGGTAGATCCTATAAAAATTGGTAGAGTCCTAGCTCGTAATATACTCCGCGGCCTGGAGAACAAAGCCCCAGCGCATGCTTCAATGGGATTCATGGAGGCTATGGTTCGACGACTGAATGGGAAGCAACTCTCTGATAGCCTTCAAATCCCTCAGCCCACGCTGTACTATCGGGTTCTGATATACGGGTACTGCTTCTTTGTCATGGCGTTAGCATATGGCACCCGATTGTTTCCGAAGCTCGATCAGAGGTTTATCGCGGTACGTCCGTTCTCTCGTGGTGTGATCATTAGCGTGTGCACTGACTTGGGACAGTATCGTCGTCGATACTATTACACCATGATAACCGACCGAGAGAAAGGGCTTGGAGGCGAGTCGCTCTTTGACTTTGTATACAAGCCATCTCATGCAGGGCCGCTCTATAAAGCAGTGACGGTCAAGGAGGAAGAAAAGATTCCGAAAACATCGCGACGCGGCATTGAAGCACTGGCCCGAGTGGGTCTTGTGGCTGCATTTATTACTGTTGCGACTTTGCTCGGTGGGGGATTCTATGTGATTCGTATGGTGATGCGAGTATTCTCTCCAAAGATAAGATATTAATAGCATGGTATATCCGTGTGCGTTGTATACGTATACATCCGACCCGTTATCGTACCTTCATCGCCCCACTATGACGTTATTGACCCCAGAGAACTGAAACTGAAAGAGTAGCACACTCCCATTCAAACTACATCGAAACACAGCATAGATCCCTACAGCTGTGGTGTTCCTTACACAGCAAGGTATGAGACAACTTACTATCCCTTCTTATCACCACTACAGCATACCCACCACTACAAAAAAATACTACAAGTTCTACCCACCCTTAACTATGAATCAACTCAGTTCATATACAATCATTTCATTTCATTTCATATCATAATAGCAACCACAACAACAACATTATCACCGTCCCGCATCTCCATTCTCAAATAACTTCACTCGAGAAGCCGATAAGACGACAGTAGTGGATGTGTCCGTAGCCATCGAGAAAACCGATTTACTTCTGTACACACAAAACCCCATTAGCACATCACAACAATAGGTATGTATAGGAATGTCAAACATACTCCACACTCCTTGCAAGAGCACGACTGTCCACAAGTGCAGGAACTCGGTCCGCTGCAACCGCAAGTGTTTCCGGATCCGCAACCGCAGCCCATATTGAAGATATTAAATAAAGTTCGGGTAGGTAAGGTATAAAAGTTAAGTAGAGGTGGTTGGTCTGGTCTTGGGATGGTGCGATATCTTTGTCTTCTGAATGGTTGAATAAGACGAAATGAGAACCTTGGGGGTGAAAGCGTTCCAGCTATATATACGTAGCTTTGCTCTGCCGGATGGCGGGGTGGAGGGGAAGGAAGGTCTCGGTTGAGGGATAAAGTCATCATGAGGTCAGGTGCACCACACCCCTCCGCCGGCATAATTAGGGAAGCGGAGCGGAGCGGTTCGGGTTGGTTGAACTTATGTCATTATGAGATCGGGGAGGGTAGTGTTAGTCATTGGATGATGGGTAGGCCTCGGATATGATTTGTAGGGATAATACTATTTGTGAGACGGTGTTGGATAGGTTGAGAGAGGGTGTGGGTAGGTAGTAGTATAGTATACGGTGATAGGCAAGAGAACCTATTTGGCTGCTACTATCAAAGAAGCATGGTAGGTATGTGTCTAGGATATAGCGGTGCATATGTTTCTTTGACTCTGCACATCCCGTTTCGATGGTTACAGTGGCTGGTCTACTACGGTCTAGTTCCCAGTTGATGTCAGATCTGGCTGTTGCTGGTTTCGGCTCTAGCCTGGCCGTCACGGATTCTGTTCCCGTTAAATGGAATTCTAGGGGATAAGCTTAATTTTATGACACTAGTTGACTTTTCTGAGGTACTAGATTCCTATGCTGTTGGCCTGGGTTGCCGCATAATGGGGAACATACCAGTGTTCTGCACATTCTCATATTCACTGCACGACTCCACTGACTGGTTCCCACTAATTCAGATGCTCCCGTCCAGATACCACGCGGTCAGAAAGAGTGAACCGACCCCAGGGAGTTGTTTGTCTGAAGAATACCGGCCTCCTGGAACAAAGAACGTTGAAACGATGTAATCCCTGACCCGCGATTCCGACACCAGCCCAGAAATCCATACTTTCGGAGGAGTCGATCGTATCAAACTAAACCCCTGGCTAGATCCATCAACTGTTTATAGGCGCTATGTACCGTGAACATTGAACTCTATAGATAGCCATCTAACATGGAATAAGTGAAGGCCGTGATAACCGCCATGAATATGCGATAATCAGTTACTAGTGCGGAAAATAAGCGCCACCATCAAACACAGCGTTAGGCGGGCCTCAGCAGCAGGCAGGATGCGTCAAGTATGCCCCTGAAAGCCTCGTAAGTCACGTCTTTCGCTTAGAATACGGGTGTCTGAGGCCTAAATAATGCATTGGTACTTGACCAAAGCCGATACTTTCTTGAAAGCAGCGGTGAAGAACGCCGGGCACCTGTAGTGAACCTAGCAATGTATGGCATCTGGCACCGTTTCAGGTACTAGCAGCATCCACCAATCTGATTGACCCCCGAGTGCTAACAGGGGGTCTCCTTGTGCCCGAGCTTGGTTAGCTCAAAGGAGACATGAAGACAAATGTACTAAGAGGTGCTCATGCAACTGCGGGGGAACCTGGTCCCACACTTGAACAAACCATTTATTTGGCTGCCAGACCTCCCTACCCTAAGCTTCCTAACCCGGATAACCGCAGGCTTTAACTGTGGGTTCAGAAAATGCAGTGTTAGAGTCACGTCTGGAAGGTGTCGCACGGTCCTAGAGGCATTTATCTGGAACATGGTGATGCGCAAGGGAATTGCATCCGATGGAGTCTAATGAGGTCTGGGGCCTCCACACTCACCAACAGCGTCTAATCGACATACCCACTTGGGTCTTTTCCAGTGGTACCAAATGGCATGCCTCCACAGTGGGTTGCTTACTTAGTTGGGGTTGGGTACATGTCTTAGTAGGCTGTGGCGTTATTGGGCTGCATGGCATACCGTGCTGTAGTAGTTGCGAAGTCCGTGCCTCCATGGGTAGATGGTTAGAGTATGAGAGGAGATAAGGGAGTTTTAAGGGGGAGGATATTATAAGGTCCCTAAGCTTGGAGCGCCCCTGACACTGACATGGGAACAGCTCATTTGATGTGTTCCGAGTGGAATGTGCAGGTGATATAGACTAGATTAGGTGGCAGTGATGATCTGGGATCCAATCCCGCCAACCGTTGGGCCATGCCCCTTGGATAACCGCCGTTCAGTCCTGATAATCGGGGATGGTGTCATTATCGGAATTGCCCTTGTCAGCTGCTCTGGAACCGATCGGAGAAGAACTCAGGTGATGTGTGTGAATTGAAGATCAACCGGGTAGTTGGGGAACCCCATCTGTTCTACGATGTGCACCTTGAAGGCTTAGAGTGTCCAGGGGAGGGAAGATCACCGCGGGAAGAGACAAGAAAAAAGAAAAATATAAGAAAAACTTAAGAAGCGAGAAAAAGGAACAGACAGAAAGAGAGACAATCACAGCTGGAAAAGAACCCAAAGAGGATGAGTGCAGGAAAGCCACTGTTTTCTTCTTTTTCTGATAACCTTTGGTCAGTATCGTCATACGGTATTGTATCATCGTCATCATTAATCGTCAGGGTCGATAATTGTCTCGACTCATCAATGTAAACTCCTATGATACACTGTAGAGTCTGAAATGATCCCTGATCTGTACTGCAGACCATCGCGCTATTTGGACAAGGATCCAAAGGACAAAAGTAGAATTATCGATCGACACAGTAGGGCTCGGGCAGGGCGTGGTTGGAAGGGCGAAACCGCGCAGTGGGATTAATCGATGGGGGAGAGGATTGGATTGTCGGGACTGCTTGCTTGGCCCCACGGCCACCAGGAAAGAGTAAGACCAGCCGCCGATGTTGCTTCGACCTCAACTGAACTTCCGTTCTTCCAGCTTCCTGCTATCTACCACCTACTCTGCCCCCCCCCCCCCACGCTTGATTACCGGCCATACGCTCTCGCTTGACTCTGTTACTCTAAGTTCCCCTTCGACTCTACTTCGCTCATCCCTATCTGCTCCTGAACACAGTCTGTACCGCCTCTCCTACTCCTTGTCCTTCATTCCCGACAATCGGTCGTCTTTCCCCGGATCTGATCCTAGTCCGATAAGACCTCCGCCCGACGACTGCACGAACTACCCACCCAGTCCATCCATCTTACAGTGCAGGAGCTGACCAGAACCTGATACCTCAGAACCTCCACCGATATCTATTTCACCCAAGCCCAACACATTGATTGACCACCCAGTTGCTCAACGAGCTCCCACCCCGTGAAACGAGCCTCGGCGAGTATCAGTGACCCGCCGCTGATATAGGTCTGCTCTCCTGGTTCTCCTACAGAGCCAGGCGGAAGGGCAGATCTGAACGTTTTCGAACTGGCAGACAATCATCCCTTCTATATACCCTCCTCCGCCGCTCCCGACCACCCTGACCCTCCTATCCCCCGCCAATCTTCAGCGTCCCGTCCACTCACTTCCGCTCCGGGCGGCCCTTCCCCGTTTCTCCTCCAAAGACCGACAGCCAACTACAACTACGGTACAGTGGGCGCTCTCGGAAACCCGCATTCATCCTCTGCTCGTCGACGGCGCCGTAGCAGCACACCGGATACGCCCGAACACACTTTTGAGGGAACAGGAGGTTTCGCGGAGGATCGCACGGCAAGCGAGGCCAGGTCTCGAACATCCAGCAGTATTCAGTCACGCGCCCCATCAGAGGGCCCCGAACCGTACCCCAAGCGCAGGCGCCTGGCAAATATGCGCCCGGATGGCATTTCCAGTACAAACGGCTCCTCCCATACGTTGAATGGCTCAAATGCATCCCCGTCCCAGAAGACAGCTTTCGCCCACTCTCTGAACGGCCAAACGAGTTTCACAGCCTCCAACGGAGACGTACGCACGAATGGCTCTCAAAAGGCATCAGTCGGCCCTCCGTCATACTATGGTCATGACCGAGAAGAAGTTACCAGGATCTTGATTCAAGCCCTGTTTGACCTTGGCTATGATGGGGCCGCGACGCTTCTAAGCAAGGAGAGTGGGTATCAACTGGAGAGCCCAGCAGTTGCTACATTTAGAAATGCGGTGTTAGAGGGCCGATGGACCGAGGCGGAACATATACTGGTGCAATCATTCTATCCGGATCGAGGTGGTTGGAGGAGTAATACCGGCGAGCAAGCGACGAATCGGGAGAAGCTGGTTTTGGTGGAAGATGCTCAAAAGAACGAAATGCTTTTTTACCTGCGACAGCAAAAATTCCTCGAATTGTTGGAAGCCCGCGATTTGGCGGCGGCCCTAATAGTTTTGAGACATGAACTGACACCTCTGAACTATGACATAGGACGGTTACACGCCCTGTCCAGGTGAGCACACCATGCTGACAAGCTCTCGCGGCACCACCGTGAGTGAAACTGACTTTCATGCTAGTCTACTCATGTGCCCCCCGGAACATCTCCACGACCAGGCCGGCTGGGACGGTCCCATAAGCTCTTCTCGAGAACGTTTGTTATCGGAACTGTCTCGTGAGTCCCCAAACCCAGCGTTCGGAGCTGTAACGCCGCATACCGCTAACAACCTAGCAGGGTCAATATCGCCCTCTGTAATGATCCCGGACAATCGTCTTGCTATTCTGCTGGATCACGTCAAACAAACACAGATCAACCAGTGCTTATACCATAACTCCGCATCACCACCTTCATTATATTCAGATCACATGTGTGATCGCAAAGACTTTCCTTTGCGGACCGGGATTGAGTTGAACCAGCATTCCGACGAGGTATGGTGGTGCCAGTTCTCCAACGACGGGACGAAGCTGGTCACTGCCAGCAAAGATCAGACGGTAATCATTTACGAAACCAGCACCTTCTCTGTGATACAGAAGCTCTTGGGTCATGAGGATGGTGTTGCACAGTGTGCATGGAGCCCGGATGACTCGAAGATCATTACCTGTTCTCAGGACAAGACCGCCCGCGTGTGGAGCGTTGAGGTACAGTGACCCCTTTTCGTGTTCGAGGACGGTGTTTGTGCTGACAATTGGCAAAGACTGGTCGTTGCCTTCTGACCATCAATCACCACCGTCATCCCGTGACAGCTGCGGCGTGGGCTCCTGATGGCGAGTCTTTCGTAACGGCGGCTCTGGACGTGAGCTCGCAACTCTGTCATTGGGGCATGCGTGGACAGACCCTATACATGTGGCCGGAAGGCTTCCGCGTCCAAGACTGTGCTATCACGCCCGATGGCCGGAGACTTATCGCGGCAGACCTCGATCAGAAGGTCCACGTCTACAACCTTGCGACCCGCGATGAAGAATACTGTCTAGCCCTGAAAAGCAAGCCAACCTCCGTCGCTGTTAGCAGGGACTCCCGTCACATGTTGATCAACTCCGCCGACGGACAAATACAGCTTGTTGACATCAACACCACAGACGTTGTGCGTCGATTTTCAGGGCAGAAACAAGGGCATTTCGTCATTCGCAGTGTTTTTGGTGGTGCGGCGGAAAACTTTATTGTCAGTGGAAGTGAAGGTGAGCATCATTCGAACACACATTCTCACCTTCTTTGGTTAATGTGTTTCTAGATTCTCGTGTTTATATCTTCCACAAAGAAGCTGGCACACTTGTAGAGGCATTAGAGGGGCACGTACGAGGATGTGTAAATTCCATGTCCTGGAATCCTCGAGACCCAGGAATGTTTGCTTCTGCTGGCGACGACTGCTTGGTTAGAATGTGAGCACCGGCCCGTCAATTCCTCCCTCCACCCAGATAGTCTTTTGACTGACAGTTCTCTAGTTGGACACGTGAACGTGACATACGACCGAATGTTTCAGCGGGCAAGCACAGGGCAGTATCAACAAGTGGTTTCACTCGCACTAGCGCTCTGCGTTCAACATCAAGCTTCAATTAGTGCTCCCGTTTCAGGAGTAGCAGGCAATCCCATATAGTCTATACATACTTGGAAGCAGCTCCAGCTTAAACATCCCTCGCATTCACTCCATCCGCTTTCTCCCTCATCTCTACTCCGAACCCAACTGCTCCCGTTTATTCACTCCACCCTGCATATACGCATTTTTGCTGGCTCATCGTCAGTGATCCATTTAATACAGGTTGCAGGCGCCGCTGCTTTTGGTACAGATCAATATATGCTTTGCATCAATTTCACTTTTCTCTTTCTTTTCCTTCCGCACATTCATCATTACCATCCCCGGCGCGCCTGCCATCAGTGCCGTAATAAGCCACTGCACCAAGGCATGGCGTCCCTATCCATTATATCATATTCCATCCCACCCCATATTCTTACATATTATAAAGACTTCAACGTTTACGGTTAATGGTCTGTTTGTCATTGTCGTTACTGTCCACCCTTTGGGTCGTGAATCATGCCAGGTTTTCAGGGACTACTTAGGAGTGTGCTTTGGTGTCATGTTCCCGTTTGTTTCTTTGTGCGTTGCGTATCGGAGTCCTCTCTGCTTTTGTGCTCAAGAGGTCATCGAGTTCATGTTTGCTTCTCGTTACCCCTGCTTCGCTTTCTCTCTCTCTCTCTCTCTCTCTCCTTTCTCTGTATCTTCTGAGGTTGGAAAGTTGGCTGGTGGTAGCGGTAGTAGAGTATGCATCTGATAATCGAAATATTTGCTTGGGTACTATCGACTGATTGATTTATCTACTCATGTGGTGATTGTAGACTAGAACGGGCAAGTACTACTAGTACTGGATACTTGCAAGAGAGAGCGGGATGGGATAAAATGGATATGGATAAATGTACTTTTGAGGGATGTAAATATGGCCAGTCAGACTAGTATAAACAGACCACACAAGACTCTTGAACGTTGATATTTCCACTCGATCGTAATAATAATAGTAAACTCCAAACATAGTATGTAAACCCCGGAACAATTCAAACGCCAGAAGGAATATTCAAAAAATAGATGAAAAGGGTAGAACGTGGCCAGCCTGACTGGACTGGATCCACGCCGCTGGATTGAGTGACATTGGCGTCGTAGACAATTCATCTACTCGAACAACACTGGAATGCTGTCAGATGCGTGGTTGGTACACTGTAAAAACGTGATAGTGGACTAACCAATTTGATAATTTTCCCATTTCCTCCACGCGATTCTCCGCCCCTTCACGATGTTCTGGGCCATTTTGTCCACCTTGTTGATTTGTATACGGAGGAGCGAGGTATTGGTTATCTTAGGATGCGCGAGCTTGATGCCAGGTGATGACTCTTAGGTGACCATAGTTAAGAATAGATTGGTCGATACGCTAGGCATAATTATATCGCTTATGACAGAAGATCGGCAACTAGAAAATTAGGTTAGCTATATCTGAGCTTCGTGATGTAGATTAGGTTTAACATACCATTCATGGGCATCTCGTCAATCTGAGTGGAGTAGTAAAGTTCAATGTCACGGAGGATGCGCACGTCATCGCTGGTGACGAAGTTGATGGCAACACCCTTACGTCCGAAACGACCACTACGACCGATACGGTGGATGTAGTTTTCACGGTTGGTGGGCAGATCGTAGTTGATGACCAGGGACACCTGCTGCACGTCGATACCACGAGCCCAGACATCGGTGGAGATAAGCACACGGGAGTTACCCTGGCGGAAATCTTGCATAATGCTGTCACGCTCCTTCTGGGGCATTTCACCGTGCATGCTGGACACAGTAAAGTTGGCTTCGCGCATCTTGTCGGTGAGCCAGTCGACCTTGCGACGGGTGTTGCAGAAGATGACCGCCTGGGTGATCGTCAAGGTATCGTAAAGGTCGCAAAGGGTATCGAACTTCCACTCCTCCTTCTCCACCGCAATGAAGTACTGCTTAATGCCTTCAAGGGTCAATTCGTCACGCTTGACCAGGACACGCACGGGGTCGGTCATGAACTTGGTGGTCATATCGAGCACGTCATAGGGGAGGGTAGCGGAAACGACAACGACTTGGGTGGCAGGAGGAAGATAGCGGTAGACGTCGTAAATCTGTTCACGGAATCCACGGTTGAGGAGTTCGTCGGCTTCATCGAGAACCAGCATCTTGATGTGACGGGTGCGCAGATGGCGTCTGCGAATCATATCGGCGACTCTGCCCGGGGTGCCCGAAACAACATGCTGACCGTAGTCGAGCTTCCTAATATCCTCTCCGATATTCGTGCCTCCGATGCAAGCGTGGCATTGGACGTTCATGTAATCACCGAGGGCCATAATGACGGACTGAATCTGGGTGGCAAGTTCACGAGTGGGGGAAAGGACGAGAGCTGTCAGGTGTGAGAATACAACCACCACTTGCAATTAAGCGCATATTACATACCCTGAGATTCGCGGACGACAGTATCGATGACCTGGAGGATACTGATCGAGAAGGTAGCGGTCTTACCAGTACCGGATTGCGCCTGGGCAATGGTATCGCGACCTTTGCAGATCTGAACAATGGCACGGGACTGGACAGCCGACGGAGACTCATAACCATAAGCGTAAATACCACGGAGAAGGCTCTCCTTCAAGTGCATGTCCTCGAAGGTAGGAGCAACAGTGACCTCCTTCGAGGTGTTGAACTCCATGCGGTCTAGTTTTGCGCAGTTAGTATACAGGCGTGAATGACAGTTGGGAACTTTGAGGTCCTACCATCAGCGCGTCTGTCAATTCCGTCCGCCATGTTGAATACACCAGGTCTGTAATTTGAAGCAAGAGGATGAAGGAAAACAGAATCAAGTCAGTGGAGGAGGGGAGCTGGCCTGGTGGAGTAGCAGAAGAATCGCCCAGCTTCTGCGGCGCGACTTTTCGTTGCGACCGAGGCCTCACCGCCCGCCGCACGTGACGATAGCTCGCCGCAAAGCTCTCTTGGATGGCGATGAGATGCCCGCTTCCATCCCCGATCTTCAGAAGTCCTTTAATCTGCAGAAGACAGGTAGAGCCTTGTGTGCGCAACAAAAATGATTTTCGAAGAGCAAAGGTTCATCCACGAGGACCTTGAGCGCCTGGAGCAGGCGATTGCCGACCGCGTCGCCGAAGAGCCTCGTAATGTAAGTAACCCATCAGTCTCTATCTCGTCGCTCTCTGCTAACTTACTCTTTTACTTTCAGATACGGGATCGCCTGGCTCGTGACCACGAAGTCGCACATTTTTTGAAGCGTATCGAAGACCAGTCCAAGAGGTTACTCGACATCTACAAGGATGCGGACGGCGCGCGTGAGAAGGAAATCCAAACCATCTCAACCGGCGATCAATTCGAGGAATTCTACAAGCAACTGGATGAGATTAAGGACTTTCACAGGCGCTATCCTAATGAACCAGTCGAAAACCTTGAGCGGGCTTATAAGCGCCGTCAGCCTGGAGAGGGCGAAGTAACGGGAATGGAGATCGACAATCTGTTCACTGGTGAAGAGGGTTATGGGCAATTTCTGGACCTCACGACATTGCACGAAGACTACCTGAACTTGCCTGGGGTAAAACGGCTCTCATATGTACAGTATCTCGACATCTTCGATGCGTTTACTCCTCCACAACTTCCGATCAAGCGAAACAATAAGCTTTCCGATCGGTATTTCAAATATGTCGGCGAACTCGCAAACTACTTGGAAAGCTTCATTAAGAAGGTGAAGCCGTTGCAAGATCTGGACAAACTTTTTGCTAGCTTTGATGAGGAGTTCGAAAGGCAGTGGGCGGCGAACGAGGTCCCTGGTTGGACAGAGGAGGCTGCTCAGAACGGTACCCAGGGTCCGAAGACCGAGGGCTCCGGAGAAGGTATCTGGTGTGCTGACTGCGAGAGGGAGTTCAAGAATGAGAATGTCTACAAGAACCACCTGACAGGAAAGAAGCATATCCGGGCCGCTGAAGCACGCAAAACCGCCGGGGATGACGCAAAGCCAGCAGCCCCTGCGACAAACGGCACATCATCCGTGGCTCATAGACTCAAGGAACGTGCAGTCGCAGAGAGAGAACATCGGGTGCGTTCTTTGACGCAGGTACTGCAGCCCGAGCGTCAAGCAACGAGGTTCAATGTCGAGCGGAGACAGGGTATGACTGAACGGGAGCGCCAGATGGAACTTGAAGCTCTGCTTAATGAGTCCGAAAACCCTGGCGGTGATCGTGCTGGCGATCAATCTGACGAGGACGACGAAGATCGAATCTACAATCCCCTCAAGCTGCCACTTGCTTGGGATGGCAAGCCAATTCCTTACTGGCTTTACAAGCTGCACGGCCTTGGGGTGGAGTATCCTTGCGAGATCTGCGGTAACTTTGTTTATATGGGTCGTCGTGCGTTTGACAAGCACTTCTCGGAGGCTCTACATATCTTTGGTTTGAAGTGTCTTGGAATCACTTCCAATACCAACCTTTTCCGTGAGATCACTCGGATTGAGGATGCAATCAGGCTTTGGGAGAAGCTAGAGCAGGACCGCAAGAAGGACAGAGATAACCGCGACAATGTGGTACAGATGGAGGATGCTGAAGGCAATGTGATGCCGGAGAGGATCTACCTTGAGTACGTGCCCCCAACAATCCCGCGACCTATTGGAACTTTTACTAATGATTACCAGTCTGCAAAAGCAAGGTATCCTATAATCGGCGACCCGGGTCAACCTTTCTTCATGTTTTTTTGCATTGCCTTTCGCCATATTTCATATTGAAAAGCCTGGAGTTTGGTGGGTGTCCTTTCTCGAATTTCTTTAATGCTGCGTGGTCACTGGGATAGTGTTGGTTGGGAATGGCTGTATCAAAGCAAAGTGAAGACTAGACAGCTTTGCTTTTATGTATTCTACACCCCAAGAATATTACGATATCATCATCGGAGAAATTAGGAGCCAAAATCTCAATATGATCCCAACTTTGGCTCGTATCACGTGGTTTCGCGTCCCGTTCGCGTAGCTCCCAGTTCAACTTTTGTGCCCCGCGTCTTCCCCCAGTCTCACTTGCTTCTTCTTGGTTATCTCTGGACTGTGCATTCTTGAATATCAGTAGCCTCATGGAATAGGCTGTGCTTCGCCTAGTTGTCATGGTTCGGGTGGCTACTCGGCTGTTTTTGATGCCTGCCATCGATACTGACACCAGAATTGCGCCTGTCACGGCTACTACTATCATATGGGGTTCAAATTTGCTCACCTGTGCGACTTACTATCAACCCTTGAAGAAAACAGGGTCCTGAAAGCTGCCCATGAAGCCAAAGTTGTGAACCCCGACATCCGTGCCGTATCACGATGGTTCGCCCAGAATGAAAAGAGGATCCGCGATAAAGATACCGACCAGTTGGCTCTCCTTTCCTGCATGTTTCCAGAGAAACGGACAGACCGTGTCTACTGGCTACAGGATACATCGCTGGCCAAAATCATAGCACGGTGCCTCCTTCTGGGCTGTTCACGGCGGCAGGAGCTCGAGCGTTGGCGTGTATCCGGAGGCGTAGACCTGGGACAATGCGTGGAGAATGTCATGCGGCAGGCTGAAAACCATGTCAGCAACGGCCAGGATGTCACTGTGGAAGAGATAGACAAAGCTTTAGCTGAAATCTCCTCTCGTTGCAGGTTTTCTGGTCCTCGGGTGCGAAGACAGCGTACGGCTGTCAAGGTCGATCAGACGTTGTCCCCTCTATACCGACGGCTAAGTAGCAGAGATGCGAAATGGCTTACTCGAATGATACTGAAAAGCTACTCTCCTGTTTCTCTGCCGGTAAACATCATCTTGAAGCGTTTTCATTTCCTCCTTCCGCATTTACTTCTCTTTCAGGACTCTTTCGAACGCGCTTTAAGCGTGCTAGGCTCTAGTCCCATTAAACACTTTCCACCTCAACCAGATGCTGCATTAGCCAAAGACCTGGGAATCATCGCGTTAGGGCATCTCAGTCCTGCTGTGGGAGTCAAGATAGGGCGACCCGAGTACTATAAGGCTAGGAGCATCAAACATTGCTGTCGCATGATCGGCAACCGTCGCATGAGTATCGAAAGGAAGTATGACGGTGAATATTGCCAGATACATATCGACCTGTCCAAGGGCTCGGACTGGATCCAAATATTTTCTAAAAGCGGTAAAGATTCAACAGGAGACCGTGCCGGTATCCATCAAGTCATTAGCGAATCACTGAAGCTAAGACGGCCGGGTTGCAAGATTTCCCAACGATGCATCCTGGAGGGCGAATTGCTTGTTTGGAGCGACAAACATGGCAGCATCGCTGATTTTCATAAGTTGCGTAAATTCATATCGCGCTCAGGCACTTTCATTGGAACTCAAAGTGACTCTCCGTAAGTGACATGGCATGTAATTTTCAGCGTTGTCTTCTGACTTGAATACAATAGTCCACAACCTTATGAGCATCTGATGATAGTATTTTTTGACATTCTGCTTATGGATGACAATGTTTGTCTGAGGCTTCCACACCGTGAGCGGAGATTGCTTCTGAAAGACACTATAGAGCCAATCCCAGGGCGTGCGGATATATCTGAGCAGTGGGTTGTTGACTTTTCCCATCATGGCGGTCAATCCCGACTAGAAAGTATCTTCAACAAAGGCGTCACTGAGCGATGGGAAGGGTTTGTCCTCAAAGCAAGTGAAGACCCTTACTTTACAATCTTTTCTGATGACAAGGACAATCCTTCCTTCGGTCGCTGGATCAAGCTGAAGAAAGATTATATACCTGGACTAGGTGACACCGTCGACCTCGCAATTATTGGCGCGAGGTACAACTCTCGGGATGCTATGGCAATCAAGCAAGTCAAAAAGCTCTCATGGACTGAATTCTTCATTGGGTGCCTCGTCAATAAAGAGATGGTTGTGCAATCTGGGGCCAAACCCAAATTTCGTGTCCTCGATATTATCAACCACCACTGCATGCATGTCAGGTTCATGCAGTTCTTGAATCAGTTCGGCGGGTTCTGCGCCCGCAGTCCAGACTTCGAACATGGATTCATCCTTGAATATGGGGAGAGTGTAGTCAACCCTATGGACGTCGTCTTCAAGACACCCTTTGTCGTTGAGATGCTAGGCAGTGGCTTTGAAAAGCCGTCTGGCGCCAGATACTATACACTGCGTTTCCCTAGGATCTTGAAGGTCCATTCTGATCGATCATTTGAGGATGCTGCGTCATACAGAGAGTTGCAGCTACTAGCAGAAACTGCTCGATCTGCCCTTGATGAGGATCCAGGAAATCAAGAGTATGAAGCAGCCAAACGGATGAAGCTACGAGATCGCTCGGAGTGTACACCGGATCGATCACAAAGTCTCCAGACAACACAGAGCCCCTTTCTCCAGTCTTCGACTACTGCTGAAGACGACTCAGGTACTGGGGCATTTGTGTCTCCCTCGAACAATGCATTGAACGCCCCAGACGCGTTACTTGGTTCCGCGAGACAAACCAAACGAAGCCGCGAAAGCAGCGCTATGCAACGTACCATCCCCATCCATGTGGATCTCAATAGAGACCCATCCCCACCTACAGCACAGAGTGTACGCGGCAAGTATCTGACAGATAATGCCAATCTATCTTCTCATGCAGCCGGACAGAGGAAGAACTCAACCCAGACAACCGGGTTCTCTGATGCAGAGAAAGCCTCCCGCCCCAGTCAAATGCCTGGTCCTTCGAGTGGCTTAGACAAGTTGCAAAAGCACTCTGAATCCCTTCATAAACTAATAGACCGCCAAATCGAGTCCAATATGACGCTGGAAACTTGCAGCAACCGCCCATCCGGCAATGAAACCGTGGCTCCCCACCTCTGCCAGAAAGCAACTCAGCGTATTCTATCACCACTGCTCCACAATTCTATATACGTTCACCATGACATCTCCTCCGATGACATGGTATTATCTCAACCCATACCAAACGCTTGGAAAATAGCACCAACCCTCAATGAGTTCGTCCGAAAAATAACACGCCCAGATACACAATGCCGCCCCAGGACATCCAAACATCACGCAGTCCCGCATGGCACAGCATACGGACTGGTCATGATACCTGGCAAGAGCGATGCGCTGTGTACAGTTCTCCCTGATCTAATCAGAGCCATAGTAAATACCTTTCAATCTTACCACATCAACAGCCACCACCAGGGCGGGAAAGTTATGATCCTCGACTCGAGCTTTCTTAAACTCAACATCAGCAGTGATGATACGAAATTTTGCCTTCATCAGACATTGGAAGGCATCAGCAAGGCGTTCTTCTATGCTTGTGTGAGCTGGACGTTTGATGGACCTCCAGGTCACAACTCATTTGAAGACCAAGCTAGAGACTGCGATGCGCTTTACACTAGGCCTAAAATCACGGTCAGCTTCGATAGACGTGAGGTGGGTCTTCTGGGAGAAAAGCAGTCCCACTGAGCCTTTGGCCCATGTGACACAAGCCACATTTGAGATACAGTAGCTTCCTCCTGCTGCCTGCGTCTGTATATAGCTTTATTACCAGTCATTAATAAATATACGAGTAACCATTTAAAAGAGATATCTTCTATGAAATCACATTTCATCATGACTCTCCCCCAAACGCCTCGCTAGTAATAGCCCCGAGGAAATGCAGGAAGATCGTAAGAGACGGAGCACAAAACCCCAACCCGTGATAACAACAACAACGATGGTCACTCATCCCCCTCTCTCCGCGCGCGAACATCCCTCATCAAAGCCTTCGCCTCTTCGACCTCAACCCCATCCTGACACAATTCACCCGCCAACTGATCCGCACGCTCAAGGTCCCCATTCCGCAAGGACCACCTTGCAAGCCATAACCTAGCCTTGGAAGTCGTAGCCGTAACGCCCGTACCATGCCAAGTGTCGTCCTCATCCTCATTCTGCTGGGTGGAAGATTTGCGCGTCCGTCTAGAGCTAGACTGTCCCTCCGTGCCAGATTGATTATCATCATCGTCATTATCAGATGAAGCGTCTTCTTCTTCCTGGATCACTTGGCCTGATTCTTGCTGAAGTGTGAGTTCCATGTATGAAGCCGCTTCTTCGTCATCGCCAAGACGTTCGTATAGCGTAGCGATCTGGTGGAGGGTTTCGGGATCGAGGATCTTCCGCTCTGGTCCCCCTCCTGCTCCTACTTGGGAGGAATCATCGGCGTAGTAGGAGCCAGCGACGAGGGCTCGTTTGAGTGCTTTGATGCTCTGCTCGATACGGCCCATTTTGGCGTAGCAGGATCCTACGGCTTGCCACATTTTGGGGTCGTAGGGGCGGAGGGCCGCGGCTCGTTGGTAGTAGAATAGGGCGTAGAAGGACATGTCGAGGACTTCGTAGGCTTGGCCGAGACCGTACCAGGCGCGGTAGTCTTTGCGGTTGACGTCGACGGCGCGACGGTAGGATTCGATAGCGGCGTGTGTGTTTTTCATTTCGATGTATTCGTGGCCCATCAGGGTCCAGGCTGAGAGGAAGTTTCGGTCCAGGGTTAGTGCACGGCGAAAATACATGACGGCTTTTTCGTGCTCGGATTTGAGCGAGTAGTAGTTTCCGACTACGCAGCATGTTTCGGGGCGGAATTTGTCTGTGGCGGTTGCGATTTGCGCGACGAATGCGAGCTGGGGGCGCGCGCCCATCACGTATAGGATGTTGGAGTAATGGTCGAGACTGTCGAGTCGATGGGGAGATGATACGAGGATGTCTGTGAAGATACTGGAGGCTTCTTCGAAGTCTATAGGAAGTCAGCTTGGGTATGCAAGGTGTGTTTGTCGTGCAGCCGTACCTTTTGAGTGGTAGTATAACAAAGCTCTTTGGGTCTTGAGGAAGGCACTTGTGGGGAAGATTGTTTCCAGTTCGGATAGTGACTGGTAGGTATCTTCGGTGGCCTGGTACAGCTCTTGGCTGCAGTATACGCGAAATATGAGGGTCATGATGTTCAAGGGTAGAAGATTGACCACTTGGTTCAACTGTGGTAGCGGTCAGCGACTTGTGATAACAAGAATATGCAACGCGACATACATCTTCTGTGCTCGCCAGCAGGTCATTAAGCTCTTGCCAGGCACCCCAATGAAATGGGTTCAGATGAACACTCCTGATAAGCCACTTCTTGGCCTCGTCCTCATTTCGCCCCTTGAGAAGTATGACACCATACAGATACTCCAACCATCCCTGGCTACGCTCTTCCAGTCCCTTATCTTGCCGCTCCGTGAACCATCCCTCTAGTCCTCGCGCCAAATCTGGTAGTTCTTTGTTGACAGTCGAGCCTCCGTCTGCTGGTCCCAATACCATTTCGGTCTCTTCATCCTTGCGCTTCTCGCCTGCTAGATACTTGGCGTACAACGCTAGAAACAGCGATTTCTGGCTGAGCTTGGGGTACGGGTTTCTGGTCACACTATTATCTTTCACGCTACTATATGCCGAAGCCTTCGATTTCCCTTTCTGCGGAGTCAACGACTGTCTAGACTTGGGATTCGGCGGCGTTGAGGTAAGAGGAACGGGGGAGATGGTCGGAGGAAGGAAGACCGAGGCGCAACGATCATATTCGCGGGTGTCAAAGTAAGATTTCGCAAGGAGGTACTTGTATGACTCCTGCGCTTCGAGGGCTGCTTCGAGCGGATCTTGTGTTCGGAGATAAGGGTTCTGGGCATTCGAAGGAGCTTCGGGGTAGTCCATTGGCGAGTCTGGATCTGTGTCGTACTGTTCAATTGGTACGATCGAATCTAGCATTTCAGCTGCCCTGACCCGCAAGGTTAGTGACTGCTCATGGAGGTGAGCCAGGGTGATGCCGGTAACGGTACCATTTGGCTGACTGGTATAAACAACGTTCGGAGCATTTAATCGCCGCATCTTCGAGCCGGAATCTGAGCTCCTTGATGTTCTCGTCTGTAAATGGGACGGCCATGGTAGCGAAGGTGTTTGCGCGCGTTAATGCGCACGCGTATAGCAAAGAAAGCCGCGGAGCTCTGCTGAGTTGAGTGTATGTAGCTAGCTATAGTTAGTGACGCGCCAGGAGCATTGCTGCTTGGTGGATCTTGCGCGCTCCAGAGACGGTGGAGACAAGTGATGTCAAAAGGTTCTGAGACAACGGAGCCAATTAATTAGAGCGCATAAGAAGCGCCAAGCGTGCAGGCAGAAAACAATGTCAAAAACAGGCAGGAGACGCGGCGAAGAGCATCGCATCGCCAAAAGATTCCGGGGAATCTCGAATGGCCTTCCTTTCTGGGCAGTGACGGGGCAAACAGAACAAACAGCGGGGTTTTCCCAATTGGGCTGGCCGGCCACTAACTGGACGAATTGGGACGATCACCACCATTTGGATCCCCTCCTCGTGTGTTGCCCATTGTTCTTCTCCATTCTTCTTTTTCTTCTTCTTCTCGCTGCTTCCCCTTCTCCCCCTTCACTCTCTTCCTCCTCCCTTTTCCCCCTTCTTAATACTGTCGTGCAATCATGTCCACCACTGCCCGCGCCGACTTCGAGGCCGTCTTCCCCTCTTTGCGGGAAGACCTTCTGAACTATGCGAAGCAGTACAAGCTGCCCCAGAACGCTCTCGAGTGGTTCGAGAAGGTAAGTGCTGACCTCCCTTAGTCTTCGCCCCCAAAGTCTATCCCTAACCTAGATTTTCCCTACAATAGGCTCTCAACGTCAACGTCCCCGGTGGAAAGCTCAACCGTGGTCTCTCCGTCCCCGACACCGGTCTCGCTCTCCTGAAGAAGCCCCTGACCGATGAGCAATTCAAGCACCTCAGTCTGCTGGGCTGGCTCACCGAGCTGCTCCAGGCCTTCTTCCTGGTCAGCGACGACATCATGGACGGCTCCATCACCCGTCGTGGCCAGCCCTGCTGGTACAAGCACGAGGGAGTCGGTCTGATCGCCATCAACGACGCCTTCCTGCTCGAGTCCGGCATCTACATTACCCTGAAGAAGTACTTCCGCTCCCACCCCGCCTACATCGACCTCGTCGAGCTCTTCCACGAGACCACCTACCAGACCGAGCTGGGCCAGCTGTGTGACCTGATCACCGCCCCCGAGGACAACGTCAACCTCGACAACTTCTCCATGGAGAAGTACATGTTCATCGTCACCTACAAGACCGCCTACTACAGCTTCTACCTCCCCGTTGCTCTGGCCCTGCACTACCTCCAGCTCGCTACCCCCGAGAACCTGCGTCAGGCCCACGACATCCTCATCCCCCTGGGTCAGTACTTCCAGGTCCAGGATGACTACCTCGATGCCTACGGTGATCCCGCCTTCATCGGCAAGATCGGTACCGATATCCAGGATAACAAGTGCTCGTGGCTGGTCAATCAGGCTCTGCAGCGTTGCAACGCTGAGCAGCGCAAGGTTCTCGATACGGCTTACGGTCGTAAGGACGCCGAGCTGGAGGCCAAGGTCAAGGCCCTGTACAAGGAGCTCGACCTGGAGAAGATCTACAAGGAATACGAGGAGAGTGTTGTGGGTGAAATCCGCACCAAGATCAACAGCATCAACGAGTCGGAGGGTCTGAAGAAGGAGGTCTTCGAGGCCTTCCTTGCGAAGATCTACAAGCGCACTAAATAAGCAAAGACTTTCGGCGATTTTTCTTCGGAGGAATGATATACCCGCCTACCCTTCTCCGCCGCGTCTTCTTTAATCCTACATAATAATATCCCCGTACATTGTGCCCTACATACCCCCATCGAGATAGATTAGCTGAACTTGAGACGTACATTGCATACACAGCTGTCCACTATTAATTTACGATTTGTTGACCGTACAGTAGTCACACCCTCGTCCTACAACATCTGCCCAAATCCCTCAGCACGAACATTCCATTGGGCCGGAAACCCCGGTGCAAAGTCCTGCTGACTGCTGTTTGTTGCAGCATCCCAACCTCCAGCCATCATCGCAACAGCCAACAAGAGGGCTGAACTTCCAGGAAAGTAAGGGGTTGGTGCCTTGGTCCCCACCGGCATACCCACGTCGTCAAATTGGAAATTCGAATGCACCAGATACTGCACCGCGCCGTCTACGTCTCCCAGCCGTGCCGCGTTCATCGCCAGCATGGGGAAGTCCCAGCCCCAGCAGGTCGTGAAGTTCCAATCACTGGCGACTTGGGCTGCGGTCGCCGATGCGAGTGTTTGGTTGATCGCTGCGGTTGGGGGCAGGAGACCGTAGATGCCAGTGAGTGCCGGGTGGTCGGTTACGGTATCAGGGTCTGTCCACATATGTGGGATGCCTTCGTAGAGTGTGTATGTGAGCACTTGGTCGCCCGTCGTTTCGTCTACAGTATAGACGGTTGATAGTGGTGCAAGGTTGTCTTTGACGTGTTTCCATTCCTGCGGAGCTTGCTGGCCACGTCGGGCTTTCCAGGATATGGCTACATCGAGACCGAAGTGCCAATATGCCAACTCGAAGGTGGGGTTTCGAGTGCTGTTGGGTGGTGTATTCTCTGAGACGGGGTACATTGGAGGGCCGAGATCATATACGCTTGTTGAGGCGTTCCAGAAGGCATAGGATGCCATGAAGTCTGCCGACTCTGTCAGTATGTCGTCCCATTTCGCTAGGACATCTTCCGTGTTTCCTCCAGCATTTCGAGCGAACTGATACTCCGTCTCTGCGAAGTAAAACACGTGGGGTTGCTGCCATATAAGCAGGGCGTTGATCTCGCCCGGCGCAGATCTCCCGCTTGGGTCGCTCATCTTGCCCCATCTCAAGCCGCTATATCCCTGGTCAGCTGCCCTTTGCATCGACGAGGGAAGGAACCGATTGTAGACACCGATGCTCCGTTCCAGTAAAGGGAGTTTTCCCCAGGGAGTCCAGTGAGCGGAATGCCATAGATACATTTCCATATGGAACTTGCCATACCACCCGTTATTTACCAGACCTGATTCTTGCGGTGGATCATGTCCGGCCTCGTTGACTGCTAGCAGGTATTGGGACAGGATCACGCGTCGTTGGATTTCATCTGCTGTTGCATTCGCAGTTTCCGTCAGATCTACGAAGGCGCCCGTTTTCCAGTAGGTTGTCCACCATTGCTGACATCGTGCAATGATGGCATCAAAAGATAGCGAAGAGGACGGGAAATCATCATTTGGAGAGAATGTTGTTGTGAATTCAAACGCTCTCGTATGGTTACCGTTCGGCTGCACGACATATCGATGAGAATTGGGAACTCTGGAAACAGACACATTACTACCACTCCACTGCAATGTAGTGTAGTAGGTGGTGTTGTCGAGGGTGTGCTGCACCCGGGCCTGGTTACCATTTCCTGTATAGTGCAGGACCGTTGTATGATTTGAGACAGCGTTCCAATCCCCAACAAATGGTGCTTCGAATTTATTCTCGTCCGTAGCATACGGATAGTCAAAGAAGACTCCTAAAAGGCCTAGCAATAACAGTTCGGATTGCAAGCGCACTGCTATCGTGTCCGAGCTGGGGTCGACAATGGTGGTAATGGTGGTCAGATGGCCATCGATAGTAAAATTAGACTGCAGAATACCCTGGTAAACATCCAGTTTTTGCGACTTATTCTGCAGGTCTTCTTCAGTGTAATTGCTGTAATCTCCGCCGAAAGCCAATCCGATACGACCCAGGTTGATACGATGTGGATTGGCAATCAACCACTGAGAAATCTCTGGTTCTGCAGGGTTGGGCATATCATAATTCACTAGTCGGTCATGCGTCCACCAGTCCAATCCCGTGAAATCTGATGGAGTGGAGTTCGCAGGCAGTGACGAATTGTGCCATCCCCAGGAAGAAAGAATGCCGTATGGCAGAAAGGTCTGTAGCCCTGTAATATCTGTTCCGAATGCAAAGTCCCCATTTCCCACCTGCATTGGGGTGCTCGTCGAGCTGGCATTGCGGCGAGGATTGAACCTGGATACTACTTGTGCCCGGTCAATGGAGGGTGGATGTGGAGACTTCGGGGATATCCTAGCCTCGCCGACGTTGGAGAAGAGATAAGGAACTAGGCTGAGACTCGTCAAGGCTAGTGAAGGCCGCATGATGACGATGCGGTGCTAGTCTGCGTAGCGGAAATGTCATCTTCCAGCATTTTCCCGAGTCGACTTTCATGGTAGCCTCGAATTGCCTCTTATAAACCTTGCACACCCCTCACAACTTCCATCGTGAATCCAGAGGGGTTACAGCGCTTTTTCACAGAGTGCATTCCACGAATCAAATCGGGCAGCGAACATCAAACCCAGCAATGAGATGCCACGATCTTGAGAACGCTGGTGTCCGTGCCGATCTCCGCACCACATCTCGGGCCAAACGTTGCCGAAGGGATCGGCTCTGCAGTTCTTGCTAGACAGAATATACTCGGAGTTAGAAATGATATGACGTTGACATCCTTAAGATTGTCGTGCTGGGAGTTGCGATAGTGTATTTATTAGAAGAGAAGACCAGCAATGTAGAGAGATAGACACTTTGGATAAATGAAAGGTATAGATCCACCCACGTGGGCAGCACCTGACCTGTACCTGCCCTTTCTTCAACTACATCTTCAACTCGCCCTCGACTATCCTTGCTACCACTTCATTACACAGACTGCATTGGGTTTTAGCAAATTCTGGCCATGAGCATGACCTCCTCGTCCCGGTGAAGTTCCGATATACTGTTACCCATACCTTCCTGGGGCAGGACTTGATACCCCTCAGCAGAAATCCAATCTAATTCAATTTAGCCAGAAAGCTGTGGCGCCGAGTGGAGTCGGACTCGTCCAAACCACCAGTGCAGGACCTCCAATAGGCACTGGGGATTGGAGACTATTATTATCGAGCAGGGCCAACCGGCTACGTCGGACAGAGTGGGACGGTGCCCATCCAGTTGTGCTTGGTTAGTTGGTTGAAGAATCCCAGCTAAAAGGCTTAATCAAAGAGGCTTGTATCATGCCAGAGCTATCCCATTCGTTACCCTTATCCCATCGGAATTCCGTGTCCTCTATACAGGGATGGAACGATAAAGAGCAGATACCAGCCATTGAGGGGATCCGAGCGAAAGTAATGGCCGGCAGAGCTTCTTGTTCCATTCATTCTTTGCTGTGGGACATTCGCGCCTGACCCAACAAGGAAAACATCACCGGGAACTCCTCACCATACCCAACAGCATCCACTACCTCGTTGGATGAATCAATTTACAACTTGCTCTGGCCATTACAATTCTAGCCTAGAAGAGTATCTCGTCATTTAGCCCGCCATTGTCTGGATAGTCTGCTGCTGCCGGCTTTAAAGCAAGCCACTACCGATGGGCACGGTGGATCTCCCGCGCCCCCATCGAGGTCTTGAAAATCGTGCCAGTTCCCCTACCTGTCCTCCCCTATAATCATCATGCCCTTCTTCTCCTGACTATCATTCATATCTTGTACTCGCCGTTGAGGCGCTATTTTTGATTAACAGCTCTGCCTCTGTACAATTCAACACATGTCTCCTGAGCGCCCGACGTATTTGCCCCTTGCGCCATGATTCCGGGCACTCTAACCGTCGCGCTAGCGGCCTTTCTGTTCCTGGCCTCTGCCTTGGCAGATGTAGGACCCTATTTCGATTCCGAATTGTACGAACAGGGTAGACTGGGATCATGGCCCATTGAGACATACCGTTCGACTTCCACCGTAGGCGCAGCCGTCAACTTTCTGCAGTATGGGCCACAATGCAGAGATGACAAATATTACTTCATCTCTCCGCGCGGGTATAGCGTGCATAAACCCGGGCCGATGATCCTAGACCACAAGGGTCGCTTGATCTGGACGAAGCCCTACGGCCACACCTACAACTTCAATGTCTACAACTATAAGGGCCAGGATTATTTGACGTTCTGGGTGGGCGACGACGGTAAGGTGGGACACGGCGAGGGCACATACTACATGGTACGGCACCTTCTTTACTCCGCATAGTAATGGGGCAAAGCAATACTAAAGTCTCCAATAAAGCTAGACTCGTCGTACCAGGAAGCTTTCACCCTCAGTGGTGCGAATGGACTTGCAGCAGATCTTCACGAGTTCCACATCACCCTCGACGAGACTGCAGTTTACACCATCTATGACATCCGCCCGGCAGATATCCGGGTCGCTGGCGGTCCTGAGAATGGCTGGATCTGGGATGGAACGTTCCAGGAAGTTAACATTGAGACGAACGAGCTCCTCTTCGAATGGCGAGCCTCCGAACACTTCGACATCGCCGACGTCTATCGAGGTCGCGAGGGCTCAGGGGAGGATAAGGAACGCCCGTGGGACTATTTCCACATCAACAGCATCGACAAAGACGCCAAAGGCAATTTTCTTGTCTCGGCCCGCTACTGCAACTGCCTGATCTATATCGACGGTCGCACAAGCGAAACTATCTGGACTCTAGGCGGCAAGCGAAGCAATTTCACCGATCTTTCAGACGGCGCAGCTACTAATTTCACCTGGCAACACCACGCCCGCTTCCGCGACAACGGCACAGCAATCACCCTCCTTGACAATTCGTCTCGCGGCAGAGGCGCACCCCAGTACCCAAGTCGAGGCCTCTATCTCGACATCGACGAAACCAACATGACCGTGCAAGTCCGACACGAGTACTGGAACGAATACCCGATAAAAAGCCAATCCCAAGGCTCCATCCAAATCCTCGACAGCGGCAACGTCCTAGTCGGATACGGCTTCAGCGCCGCATGGACAGAATTCAGCATGGACGGCGAAGTCCTCTGTCACGCCCACTTCGCACCCGGACGAGACTTCCACACAGGCAAAGTCGTCTCCTACCGCACCTTCAAACACCCCTGGGTCGGCAAGCCGAACACCCTCCCGGACTTCGAAGTATACGCCTATCGCGCAGCAGCCAGCTGGAACGGCGCCACCGAAGTCTCACACTGGGTCCTAGAAGGCACCAACGAAAAGATCTCAGAAACAGCACAACCCACCTTCCTATCCGCCGTACCGAAAGACGGCTTCGAGACAGTAATCCCCATCCCGAACGACACCAAATTTAAGTACCTACGCGTCCGCGCCGTCAGCGCGAAAGGCGAGACCCTTGCCGCTAGCAAGTTGGCAAGATGGGACCCTACTTCCAACGAAGCAGTCGTCGTGAGTGGTGATAGCAACGATCCCTTCTTTGGCGACAGTGACAAAATCTATGCCATTTTTATATTCCTCACGATTGCGCTGTTCTCCACAGCAGCGATCGGCGCGTTTCTATGGTTCGGCGTCAAGAAGGGCTATCTTGTGTCGTGGTTACGGGGCCGTCGACGGGATGATAAAGATAAGGAACGCGGGAACTTCCAGCCTTTGAAACGCTTCGGTGGAGATGAGGATCTGAGTGATGTAGAGGTGGAGGATAGTGTTGAGTTTTCGGCGTTGTTGGGGGATCAGTTGCTGGGTTCGGGGCCAGATGTGGAGAGGGCGGGGAGTATGGATGTTGTTAGGAGGTGATGGTAATTCTTTTTCTGGTTTTGTTAGTACTTGCATGTGAGCGAGTAGATCATGTGTACAGCATTATATCTAATTCTCATTTGGATTTAGAGTATATAGCGTGGGTTGATTTACTTCCATAGGTTGAATGGACTCCTACGAGAACATTTGGTTTTATGTTTCAAAGATCGTATGATAAAGTGCATTTAGATTGCAGTCATACTAAAAGAGTGCGTAAGCTAGCACATCCAGCTAGACTCATAAGGCGACCGTTACATAAGATTCATCTCTGCTCCAAGAGTGTCAAGCGAGCAGGTTCCTTCTTCGAGCTGACCGACAATCAATCAAGCCTCAGAAGCAACCTCCAACCGCTTATAACCACCCTCAGCAGCGACCTTCTTCTGCAACTCAGCCATACGCTTCTGATCACCGAGGGGATCAGTGGAATCAGCATCCAGTCCCCACGACAAGTAGTCATTGGTGTAGTTAGCCACGAAGTCGGAACTCAAGATGCCCAACCGCTTTCCATAGTTGGTCACCTTAGCCCAGTCACGACTGACGTTCTTCAAGTCACGGCTGAAGTAGGCAAACGACCGCTCAAAGATCTTCCGGTTAACCGGAGTGCCCATGATTGGCTTCATGTCCACGTACTCCTCGAAAGCGCGGGCGGGTTCAGCCAGAACGTAGTCTGTAGCGCGCTTGACGGCCCGCATGAACTTCTGCACTTTCTCCGGGTTGGCGGCCAGGAAGGCGTCGTTGGCAATGTACAGGATCGAGCAAAAGCAGCAGCATCCGAGCTCTGCGAGCTGGTCAATGCGCAGCATTTGCACGTCGTCGCGGGGTCGGCCCTGCTCGGCGAGCCATTCAGCGAGCTCGACCATCTGGACGTTCTCGAGGCCGATGCCCGCGTCGATGTCGCCGCGAATGATGGCTTTGGTGACGTTCATGCCGCACCGGACGGCGGTGTAGTCGTCGGCGGTCATGCCGTAGTATTTGGTGAGCTCGTCGATTTGGATCTGTGGGGTGCGTTGGTTAGGATATGGCGGTGGGTTTAGGAAGAGGGTATAGAGGACGAACCTTGCCAAACTCGCCGACGTAGCCGATCTTCTTGCCCTTCAGGGAGCGGAAATCTTCGGTGATGCCGCTGTCCTTGAGGTAGACAACACCAGTGAAGGGCTCGTCGAGGAGAGAGCCGATCGAGGTGACGGGGAAGTTGCGGGCCTTGGCCTGTTGTTTGGTCAGCTACTGGTTGTGAAAAAAAAAAAAAAAAAAAAAAAAAAAGAAGGATAGCTCATACAGCAAGGGTATGAATCATAGCCTTGAAGCCCATGTCAACCTTGCCGCTGCCGATGATCTCGGTGACATCGGAGGGGTCATTGGGCTCGAGAAGAGCAACCTTGAGGCCCTCTTCCTTGAAGTAGCCCTTGCTCTGAGCGAGGTACAGGGGGGCGTGGTACGGGGTCGCGTGCCTTGAGAGAGCGCAACATTTAGCATATATTCTGTGACCTGTTTCAAGCAATCATAATGGAGATCCCAATCCATACCAGTTGGTCAGGAAGGTGATCTTGTCAGTAGACATCTTGGCACAAATACACTCAGGTCGAGGGTAATTGCAAAGGTCTGGAAACTGTCAGCAACAGAGAGGGATGCGAGATCCCTCTCATCTTTCTGTAGGTCCAATAATTAGGGGACAATCAGTGTCACGCATGTCCTTTCGCTAGTATTATCTAGATCAAGTTTTGACAGTATAATCTCAGAACGACCGCGCTTCTGCCCCCAAACCAGGAGGAAAGGAGCAGAAGCACGAGCCGAACACCTGTCATGCGCGAGCAGTGACTGTTATACTATTGTACGATACCTTGACCCATCTGAACCCATAGCGAAAAGACCCGGAGTCTGATCCTGTGTGCGCGGCCTCATTGTGAGTCGTA
Organism: Aspergillus costaricaensis CBS 115574; assembly: GCF_003184835.1. NCBI lineage: Eukaryota > Fungi > Ascomycota > Eurotiomycetes > Eurotiales > Aspergillaceae > Aspergillus > Aspergillus costaricensis. Next base: position 118,772 of record NW_020291835.1, read on the forward strand.
CCGGACGGTTAGCGAGGAGGTTGTTGGAGAAGGAGGAAGTTATTCAGAATGAATACAAGTGTAAGTAGATGGTGTGAAGATTGGGGAATGAAGGAAAAAGAAAGTAAGTGAAGGAGGGGAGCAGACGAGGGATAAATGGGAAGCGGCGGGGTCGAGCGAGACCCTTTACTAAACCCCACCACTAACTTAGTTATCCGCGATTCGCGTCGTCTTCCCTCACCGAGAAGAACATCCAGGACCCCCACGAAAACGAAACAGATGTCTCATTGGAGTCCCTCTCACCGGAGTGGTGTGCTCCTGACGTTCTTTCCGGTTCTCCAGCAGTAACCACCTCATCATGAACCTTGTCGCATCCTTTCCCCCGCTTCGAGACCCGCTTGGAAGCACAACGGACAAGGTTATTATGACTCAACTCTGTATGGTTGGCTGGACTAGTCTCAACAACCGGATGTCTTCGGTCACGGCAGGCGGGTCTAGACACTCTTGAGGAAGGATCTGCTTGACTCTGCTTCTGATCGGATGATCAGCCTAGCTGCTTGCGCATCGTCGCTCTCAACGGGGCCGATTATCGGTTACTGCGTCGGTGGGCTGCACACAATGGAGGTAGCTCGGAGCTTGTGATAATTTTGCGACCATAGGGCTACAACATAATCTTCATCGTGCATTCGACTATCTCAACCTGGACCTACTGCGGTAGATTCCAATCAGAAGATACAAATTCGCTGGCTACAACGTTGATGACAGATGCAAATGAGGGATAAAACAATGCAAGAATAGAGAGAATGAGCAATGCGAACGGAAAGGAAAATGGAACAACAAAGTGAAATGCCATGCTGACCAGAGCGACGGGCTAATGCAGCTACCATCGCTTCTGAATGAAGTTCGCTTTGGATAAAATAGCAAGGGGGTGACCAAAAGCAGTATTTCACACGCGGCCGATTAGTGAGAGCAAGTAAACTCGAACACGATTATTCCACCAAGAACGGTACCTCGGACATGCAAGTTATTCAGAATTCCAGGCTGTCGCGCTGGGCTATCCTGTCAGTCGATCAACTGTCTCCATTGACTGACAGCTGATCGAGCGGCGACGCCGGACGGTCGGCATTCTTCTTCGTGCGTAGGGTGAGCGGAAAGTAATGGTCATCTGGCTCCTCTTCCTCGCTAGTACTAGATTAAAGTGGTCGTCAGCATCGATGTTCCTTGTGTCATTCCTACACCGGGGAGCTAGGACTGTGGACTTACGGCAGTCGCCATGCGACATAGTCCTCCGTACTCAAGCCTTCTTTCACCTCCTGCAGGGAGGCAAAGTCCCCGGGAGTCATCATACCAGAACGATCTCTCGGGGAGCCAGGTACGGATAAGGGTCGCGATATCTTCTGCTCCGTGCCACCGATTACATCGTAGACATCATCGGGCGTGCCAAATGACGAAGGATAGGCTGCATAACTGTGTGAGCACTCTTACATATAATGGCTTGGAAATACACATACCTCGACGGAGTGCCAACTGCCGAGCCTTGACATACTCCAGACCCATGCGCTTCCAGTCCAAGAGGTCACTCAGACGCTCTGTCCGGTTCCGCTGGTTGATCCGTTGGCGCCGACTCTTCTGGGTGAAGTTGAACATGAATTCCGTCAACTGATTAACGGAGTCATCAACGCCTTTCATGCGACGGTCCACAATATAGATGCCGTAATCGGACGAATTCTCGATCAACTCCTCCATGTAGCAACCGAATCCAGACAGGTTTGTGGTAATACTCGGGACACCCATCACGGTACACTCAGCCGGCGTGTATCCCCAAGGCTCGTAGTACGAGGGGAACACCCCAAGATGGGTACCCCGAACGAAGTCGTCATAGTCCAAGGGTAGCACCGGGTTAGATGAGTTCAGGAACTCCGGGTGGAAGACAACCTTGACCCGGTCAGACTCGTGGTTGAAAAGTTGGACACGGCGGATCTGGTTCAGAATGGGATCTTCGTGATCATTGTACATGTTATGCGTGACAATCGGAGGCAAAGAGTGTCGCTTCATGGCGAAGAGTCTGCGGCGCAGTAGCACTCGATCTTGGCTAGCCATCAGATCTTTCTCGTCCGGCATGTTGTCGCCTTCCTTCCATGCTAGACACCGCTCGTACATTCGTCTCCCAATGCCCTTTTCGATCATCTCGATTGTGTCCTTCAGAGACTTCACAACAGCTTGGCCCTTGAGCGCTTCGACGGTCAGGGATGACGTCTGGGCAGGCATGATAATGAACGCGACGACGGTCATTTTAGAACCTGCCTCTTTCAGACGGTGATTCAAACGTGCCAGGCCCTCGATGAACATATCCACTCCTTTGTTTCGGAACTCATAGCGTCCGGCAGTAAATACGTAGAGGGTATTGTCCAAGTCAAAGTTGTTGTGGCCATAGAAATGGCCCCGAACAAAATCATTGATCTTCTCCTTGGATTGCGAATGTAGGTTCTGGAATTCATGGACAGCCGAGAACTTCTTCACGTTCAGTCCGTTGGGCAGCACGCCATCAGGCTTCCGTTTAAGAAGATGCTCACTCTCAAAGGCCGTGATATGCGACACCGTCGTGAAGACATCAGCTGTGTGTGCGGCAGCTCGCTCAATGCAGTAGCGGTGATAGATCCCTCGTTTGCCAGCTTCCGCATCCACATCGAAGTACTGGAGGTTGTTGTAGAAGTCCACAGACCCGGCGCATAGATACCGACCGAGCAAGGTCGCGTGGGTGGTGAATATTGTTGTCAGGTCCATATGCCGCTTCTTGGTCAGTGGCAAAGCGACACCGGCAAGCCATTCGTGAAAATGAGCAACCACTGCACGGCGACGCTCATGAGCGATAAACTGAGTTGAAGATCATTAGCACATGCGCACGTGCAGTCAGCGGTTCATGCGCTTAGGTTACGTACCTCTCCCAAGAACCATGCCACCAGGTAGCCGAAAACAATGGCTTCATTGGTCTCGGTATCGGCAGAAGGGGACGGAATACCAGCTGCATTCCAGAGATCGCCTTTCCACTCGTCCAGATATTTGTAACCAGTGCTTGTGTCGATAAGAAGCACGCGCGGAGCACCCTCGATCAGCCAGCGACCGTAGACAATCTCGATCCCGCGCTCCTTCATGGACTGGATGGTCTCGATCATGCGAGGATTCGACGGGGTCAACTCCTCGACCTCCACAGCTGCCGAAGCACGATTAAGAGGACCGATCAGGGTGTAGCGGTCGCCATACTCGGCGGTGGTCACGGGAGCTTTAGACTTGAGCACCGAGTAGATACCTCCCACTCGGTTGGCCACTTCCGTCGCTACCTCGAATAGAATGTGATTGCGAACATCGCGCTTTATGGGCTCTTGGCCATTATCCTCACTGGCCATGCTTGCTTTGAGAGCGCTCAGAGGAACTGTAGCGCTGGAGGAGTTATGAATAGATTAACGAAAGGAGAGAAAAGAAAGCAAGGAAGAATAGAAAGAGAAAGACGGAGCTGTAGGAGAGGTAGGAGTAGGTAAGAGTAATTCTTTAACTGGCGCAGAACACGAGGGACAAGCGCATCCGGGGGGGTGGCAGCAAGCTCAGCAAAGCTCGAGGAAGAGGAGAAAAGTTGAGGTGACGTGCGGGGGAAGAACAGGCAACGGGTGGCGGGGGGAAAGAAACTAAGGGAAAACGAAGGGAATATCAATCAAGCAGGGAGCAAGTGGTTGGACCGCAAGGAGGGGGTTCCGATTCTTTTCATTTCACTCCCTTTCCTCCAACAGGTTCAATTCACGCTACGAGACAGCATCCTTCGCGCAATGGCCCGACCAGGGTGCTGGGAAAAGCTCACCGAAGGGCCCCCCGTGCTATAGCCAAGGTTTGGAGTTGCACGGACGCATCCCCGGTTCTGACTTGATGGACCACTGAAGGGGGGATCCCCCCGGCAAATGACAACCCCGGTTGGTCTGTCGATTGCAGAATCATCCGACCAGATGATGATGATGGGTTGCAACGTTCCAGCTGGGAAGCTCGGACTTGCACGACCCTGCTATCTGCGCCCATCGCGCCTACAACTTGGTGGAAGAGAGGGAGAGGGGAAAAGGGAAGTTTCACATTGTTGGGAGCTAGTCGAGCCGCCTCCCTACAGGGGGTTCAGACACCCGGTCGGCTTGTTGGTGGCACAATGCGAAATTGAAAATTTCCCCTCAGTCAGGAACCCGTGAAGAGATTTTTTATTCTTTTTTTTTCCCTTACCTCCCATTTGGGGAAGAAATCAATTGCAACCGGAAAAGGAACGAACTCTTTCCCTGATAAGAACCATATATTCACCCTCGAGACACGTACCAGATTTCGTCTCCGCTTGGACCAATTCGGGGCAAATCTGGGGAAAGCTGTCGTCCCGTGACGTCACCAGTCTCATGTGACGCCCGGCCTGGCTGCCTGGGGCCGCCGATAAACCCCCGGGCCTCCTCAACGTATCACTTCGCTTGCCTGCAGCCACCAGCTGCACCGTAACGACAATCATGGGCGGGAAGATCGCAAGATTATCATAGTGATGCTGGTGGCAGGGTTCTCCGCGGGAGACCACTTCATACTGGCTTCGTATTCGCTGCAATGGCTTTCACAAAGATTATATGCCAATGCAACCAGCGATACTCTCAACCGCGTGTCTCTGCTTCGTTGAGCAATGTCTAAATATGGTCTGGTCTGCGCTTTGTCCTCGAGAAAGCTTACCGACAACGGTATGTCCCGAAGGGCGATATCGGTGTTCCCCTGGTTCATGAAAAGTATTTGCTGCAATGGATAGCTATCTGTGTGTATATCAGTTCATGCGTCAAAGCTTTGTTGCTGCGGCAAATAGTGTTCAGCTCTGCCACATCTGCAAGATGATAGCTACCCCGCGCGGATGCGCTTCCCTATATAGGTTTACGATCTCATCCAGATCTACATTCTTCTCCAGTGAGCTTCAGAGCAGCCGACATACCATAAACGGCGCACTGACGCCTTTATATAGCTCAGTGGCGAGTATCCGTACTTTGCTTGCCTTGTATGCAAGCTAAGGCCATACATGATCATCAAGATGGTGAGACATTGGCACACTGGCGATGTCATAGTTGAGCCAGATATTGACTCCGGTGAGTTCGAGTGGTATGTAGCCACTTTGCACGTGGTATGTAGCAGCCATAGATGGTACCTTGGTACTTCTTCGTATTGGTGAGGCGTAGAACATGGTCCCTGGACTTTTACTCAGTAACCCTCAGACCCAGAATCACGACACCTGGCTGTTAGCGCAGGGCAGGATGCTAAATCTAGTATCCCACCACGTGGGAGGCATTGGACAACACCGCCAACCCCTGTCGCTTGTTCTCACTTCATCAACAGCTTGGTTTGAATTCTGTTAATTTTGAGTATCGATTTAATGACCAGTTAAATCACAATGGCATCCTGTTATCTAAAGATGTCCCAATGGGAAGGCACACCCAACAGACCATTTATGCGCTTATATTCCATCTCAAACTACGAGCTGCCACGTTCCTCTTCTATTAGAAACCCAAACACTATGACACCTCTATAGTACATATTCACACTAGAAAGTAACATAAAACACAACATAATAGACTAAAATACCTACCTGCCCAAACCGGCATACATACATACACCATTGCACCAACCCTCCCGCCGCCAACTAAACCAAGGCAGCCAAGACACACGACATCACAACCACAACCACAACTCCATCAGAAGTACCAAGAAATACCTCTGTTCTGAAACACCAAATCACCTTAATTAAAACATGGCATTTACCTAAATTCTCCAACCCTTACTTGATCATAGTAAGATGGTACCTGTCCTCCCCAACCTATCGATGAGATCATAAGTGGGCCCGTACCCGGCACCGATGACTTCACGATGGTGTCAACGCCAACAATCTGGGCCCCGGATCGATGAACACATCACCTTGACTTTTGGATATAAGTAGTAGATAGATTGCTGTAACTGTTACTTCTCTTCTATTCATCAGACTCAGATTCAGAACGAACAACAATCTAATCCCACAAACAAACCTTATCTTCATATCTTACTCTCCCACCAACACATATATATACACAAGGTATGTATGCTATATGACTACATACACCACTGCCTAAGTTTTCTTCTCAGGCGATACTAATTAACTTCCTTGCAGCCATCAAAATGCCCCGCGGAGCCGAATACGACAACGGAGTCATCCAGTCCGACAACGCCATTGAGGCCGGCGAGACTAAGGTTCATGGAACGAACCCTGACGTATGTTCATCCTCCTTCCCATAAATCTCTTTTATTGAAGAAAAGAGTGTTTGCTAAGCTATGTATAGAACGACCACCTCAACCGCGTCCAGCGCACCGCTCCTCTCCCCGAGGCCGCCCAGAGCAGCGGCGGCGAGTACAGCATCGGCGGCAGCTCAGGTCCGAACAAGTCCGGTAGTGGAAAGGGCGGCCACGAGCCCAAGACATTGGGCGATAAGAAGGGATTGGGGGCTCACCAGGCATAAGCTATAAAAAGCATTGGAGTTCGGTGATTGATGCATGAATATCATGATTTAGGTACCTCTTTGGGTGGATATGTATTAACAGTCTATACTATACTATGCCTTTCACTAGTTGTTAGTGAAGGTGATGATGATGATGACCTCCGGGTTGAGGTCGAATGAAATGAATTAAATAAATGAACTGAAGTTGTCTAAAGTGTTTGAGTGTCGGTGAAGTGGGAAATGTTCCTATTAGAGTCTATATAAATATGGTCACGGTCTTCATGTGTGTGCCAGGTAATGTAAAGAAAAACATGGATGTGAAATAAATAAAGCCTGTACAGCCCTGTACCAACAAGAGGTACTGGGATCTTCTGGGGTGAATTTGTATCATGTACATCTGGGCCATCAAGGCCCAAATTTGAATCGCCTCTGTTTAGGATTGTTTCTTTGAGCCATTGGAATCAGGCGACGACTTTCCGGACGAATCGGTGGCATCCTTGGATTCTGTAGCGATCTTCTTCTGCTTCACTAGTTCGACGAGACGCTGGCCCAGATCGCCGAAGCCGTCGATCTTGCCGAGCTTCGTCTGCAGATACTCTGCGTCTCGTTTCAGTCTGGTCATATAATTAGCCTACGTTGAGTCAACCATGCGGTGGCACACATACCGTTCTTTGCCAGTCTCCGAAGTCACGGTGACCTCTTCGAATGCCTTTGTCCACTGCTCTCGGTAGCTCTTGAACACAGGATCCATAATCATCATGACCGTCATATCGGGGAGGTGCTTGCTCAGCACCCGATGCAGCGTGCCGGTTTCCTTCGCCAGCGTTTCCATGTACGGGCTTACACCACTGCCCCCTGCAGGTGCGTTCCAGTCAATCTTCTTCATGGCATTGACGTGAATGGCTGATCGAGATCCCATGATATCCACGAGTTTCTCGTGGATTCCGGACTGGTGTTCCTGATACAGCCGCTTCACCTTGTCGAATTCGCCCATCAGCGGGCTAGAAGGCGCGTGGCGGCGGACGAACTCTCGGATATAGGGAACCAGGGCAATGATGAAGCTTAGTGCTTGAGACGACAGAGCCAAGTGCTTTGTGGTGATGTTCTTGAGACCTGCGCTTCTTGTAGCCCCGGCACCCAGGATCAACTGAGAAGATCGGGAATTGAACAGCTTCAATGACTCCAACAAACCAGGCGCAATGTCTTGCATCATGCTGGGTATATTCGCCATGAGATATTGATATTCCTCGATGCTCTTCAACATCGCAACAGCAGACTCGGACAGAATGTACTTCTGCTCGTCGATCACGGCACTGCGCGTCTTCTCTTTTCCGGACCCGTTGACAGCGGTTGTGCTGGCCGGAGACGATTGTCGGCGTTCGTTCTCGGGCAGCCAAATCTTGGATGCGTCGACCCACACATCAATATCTCTAGTACTGGCGCCGAGTATACGATCGAGAATAGCATTGTCGGCTTCTCCAAAGTCCCTTGCATCCCACCGATCCGCATCCATTACCTCGACCACACGGCGTCGCTGTCCGTCCCCGAAGCGATTGATGTAGTCTTTAATTTGGTTGCCAACAACTGTCTTCAAGGCGGTACCGCTACGCCCGGAGATTGCCTCACACTCATCAGCGAAGAGCCGGTTGAGAGTGAAGTACTTGAGGAATTCATCCTTTGGTAGCTGAGATGTTTGTTCGGATCGAACCTTCAGCACCTTGGTAACCTGTGATTGCGCAATATCAACGGCTTGGCCAAGAAGGCTGGACATATCCAAGACCTGCAGAATCTCGTCCTGTGCCACAACGGCTACAGGGCCCGGTGTTGCAGGTTTGCCTGGACCTTGAGGATTCGGGCTTGGTGGCCCGCACTTCACGCCCAATGCGGCCGGATTCTCCAACCCACTGGCAATATCAAGAAGAACCTTGACTTGAACACTAAGTCTCCGCAACGACTCACTGATACCAGTGTATACGCGAGCGAGCATGTTGTATGAGTCTTGGGCATCCAGAGCCCGGAGGTTACGCGCGAGGATGGATGATTTTTCCTGCTGGCTGAGCTGCTGGGACTTCTGCGTGGACACAGATACCACTGACTCGTTATCGTCATCACTCGAGCTGGGCATGTGTTTGCGGATCAAGCTCTTCATCTCTCGCAGAACCGCGGTCTTGAAAGCGGTCGCTGCAGGTGTCGTGTGACGCACGCGAGCAAGGCCGGTGAGATGCAGGTGCAACCGGGACCGTAACTGGTCATCAAAGGCCATATATGCTGGGGCTTGTGTAGCCCCTGTACGCTGTCCTCCCCGCTGCCGCTGGAACGCAGAGCCCCATCGTTGTAATGTTGTATCCAAAGGCACGTTTTCGACATGCTGCCTCAGGTCGCCCAGCAGGTCGCTCAAGAAACGGCTCTCATACCCTGTGCCAATACGGTATCTCAAATGCGCCAGGTCGTCAGATGCGCCTTCCAGGGCCTTGAGCTTGCGCAAATCGATGGCTTTTCTCGGTTGCTCTTGTTTCTCGTTGCCGTCGGGAGAGCCAGGGGTATACTCTCCGGCCATCAGTCTTTCCACCTCTTCTAATCCATCTGCAGCCTCTTCGATTTTACCAGTCTCGACTAGTTCCTCGCATCGGGAAACCGACTGGACGACGTCACGGAGTTGCGATACTGCATCTGCAAGCATACGCACATTCTCTCTCCTCCGTCGCAAATTCACAATTTTGAGTCCACCCAGTGCCATCTCACGGTCAATCTTCTGTAAATCCTTCCGCAGGACCTGGATCCGTTTCACCGAGTCGGCGGCTTCTGCATGTAGCTCCCGCAGTGACCCCAGCGCAGTGAAGAAAGACTTAGATGCAGTCGAGATAGAAGAGATAAGGTGGATTTCCACAGTGTCCATGTACCACGAAAGCTTCTCTTGTAGAATGGCATTCGTAGCCAGAGCCTTTCTACCCGTGGGCGCCGGTTCCAGGGCGCCTCCATTCTCGAATTTATCCTTTGACGGTGTAACAATCTCAGACTTTTCCGAAACGACATCGAAGGTGCGTGGGTTCTCTAGGTGGAAGTCGTCCTCGAAGTAGACCGTTGGGATGGTAGATAGAGGTGTGATAGCATGACCACGACCGCGACCGGCAAACGACCGCTTCCGACCCCGGGTATCGTACGGAGAAGTTGCTCGTGAACTGGTTGAGATAGCCGATGGTCGTCTCTCCCTGGACCTTGGGGCCAACGAATCTGATTCCTCTGCCTTGGGTGAAGACTTGTCGCTACCCCGCGCTAGCTGCGACTCCTGATCTCCGGCGCTTTCCTTTGCTTGTTGGAAGACGTCGTACAACGACCCAACTTGCGACAAGTAGGCTTCGAACGCTTTGGGATCCACATGCGGAATGTTGGTCAATGTGACAGGGGGTATATCGCGGGTAGTTGGCGGCTTGTATCCGGCGGAGGGGACAGCGGTATGGGGAACTAGACCGGTGCGGACAATGGGAGGTTGCAGGAGAGTAGAGATGGCTGCGTCGAATTAGCATGCGATTTTCTTCATAGATCTCCTCACTCCCATAGGCCGTACCATTTTGCCCGGACTCAGCTATCGATCCATGACGGTGGGAAGGATCCAAAATGCCCCCGATACTGGCAATCGAGCTGGCAGTCGACCCTCTCCTGAGAGGGTACCTTTGAGTCGACGCACGCGGCGATTCGATCTGATTTAGCGAGAATTGAGACAAAGAGGGTGTCGATGCGCCTGAAGCCAAGCTGTCAATGGACTTCCGGGGGGTCGCGGACGACATATTGTCGATAGCGGATTAGCGACTCCCACAGCCACCGTGCTAGTAGTAGTACTCGGGAGAACGAACGACGGTTAACTACACATGACAAGGAGATCGAGCTGCAATTAAAAAACGAAGGGGCATTAATGGCGTCCAGCCAATGATCCCACACTGCCAGGGTATGAAGCCTGTGGTCTCAAGAGGAGAGAATGAAAGCCACGCCGACAAAGCCCGCTTGCAACGTCACCCTCGACCCTCTGATACGGGGGTTGGTTCATGACAGCTTCCCCCGATCCAGTATGGCGCCAGGCCTCGAGACCGTGTCCACTAGTCTGCTTTGGGTACCCCTCGGGAAGTTAGTATCTCCGGCTGCCGGCACCAAGTCTCGTGCTTGTGGACGCACTCCAGAATACTGCCACACCGCACCGCCAAATTTTCAACAGAATCTCAGATGAGTTTTTTGAAGCTGTATGTTTCCAAAATCCGCTAAATCCGAGGTTTTTGCGACGAGGTTCACTAGTTTCTGCCGCCTCCAGCGGTCTGAAGAGCGGTGAGGGATGTGTGTTCTGCCTCAGGCATGAAGAAAACCACTTAACGCGTGAAATCGACGCGACGCGTTCGGCTCGTGTCCCGCCGCAAAAGTTATTTGCAGGTCCTTTTTTGCCCTGGCAATGAGACGGTCCCAAAATCAACACATCTCACAATCCCATCCCCGCAGTCCGCTCTAGTGTCTTCACCATGGACAGACGCACCCCTTATACCCTGAGTGTCCTCGCTCCTAGCGTCGATGGTGTGGAAGACTCTCGCTCTCAGATTCGAGCAAAATTAAAGGAGTTTGTGCTCGAATTCCAGCTTGACAATGCATTCATCTACCGGTATGTTTGGCCCTAGCCCGGATACAGTGAAGATTCAAGTCAACAAAAGCTAAGGTGGATGACAGTGACCAACTTCGCCAGAATGTTCTGGTCAAGCAATACTATTGCGATATTGATATCGCTCATTTGATCTCATACAACGAAGAGCTAGCACACAAGCTCACCACAGAGCCTGCCGACCTCATCCCCCTCGTGAGTTTCCATCTCCTAAATCCTTGAACCTCATCCTGACCAACAATGCCACTTAGTTTGAATCAGCACTCCAAGATTGTACTCGCCGCATTGTATACCCCTCCCAGAGAGACATCCAACTACCCACCCATCAGCTTCTACTCCACTCCTCAGCTACACACATTTCGATCCGTGACCTCAATGCCACCAACATCTCGCACCTTGTTCGTATTCCAGGTATCGTCATTGGCGCTTCGACGATATCATCCAAGGCAACAGTGATGCACGTTCGGTGTAAGAACTGTGGCCACCACGAAGATCTTCAGGTCGATGGTGGTTTCTCGGGTGTTCAACTTCCCAGAAGATGTGGCCGACAGCAGCAGCCCGGCGACCCTCAGTCGGAACCCTGCCCACTAGACCCATACGTTGTGTCGCACGAAAAATGTCAATTCGTCGACCAACAGGTTCTCAAGCTCCAGGAAGCGCCTGATCAAGTGCCTGTTGGTGAGCTTCCCAGGCACGTCCTTATCTCAGCCGACCGTTACCTGGCCAACCGCGTTGTGCCTGGTTCCCGCTGCACAGTGATGGGTATCTTCTCTATCTACCAATCATCCAAGGGTGGCAAGAAGGATGGCGCTGTGGCCATCCGCAACCCGTACTTGCGGGCGGTGGGCATTAGCAGCGATCTGGATCATACCGCCAAGGGTAGCGCCATTTTCTCTGAAGAGGAGGAGCAGGAGTTCTTGGAACTGAGCCGGCGTCCTGACTTGTATGAGGCTCTTGCTAAAAGCATTGCCCCGTCCATCTATGGGAATCTGGATATCAAGAAGGCCATTGTCTGCCTGCTCATGGGTGGTTCTAAGAAGCTTCTTCCCGATGGAATGAAGCTTCGTGGTGATATCAACGTACTTCTCCTTGGTGACCCTGGTACAGCCAAGTCACAGTTGCTCAAGTTCACTGAGAAGGTCTCCCCAATTGCGATCTATACATCTGGTAAGGGTTCTTCGGCAGCAGGTTTGACGGCCTCGGTCCAGCGCGACCACGCTACTCGCGAATTCTACCTGGAAGGAGGTGCCATGGTGCTCGCAGACGGTGGTGTTGTTTGTATCGATGAGTTCGACAAGATGAGAGACGAGGACCGTGTTGCTATTCACGAAGCCATGGAGCAGCAGACCATTTCCATCGCCAAGGCCGGAATTACTACTATTCTCAACTCTAGGACGTCTGTTTTGGCCGCAGCCAACCCTATCTTCGGTCGCTATGATGACCTCAAGACTCCTGGTGAAAACATCGACTTCCAGACGACAATCTTGTCTCGTTTTGATATGATCTTCATTGTCCGCGATGATCACGAGCGCAGCCGTGATGAAAGCATAGCCAGACACGTCATGGGAGTGCATATGGGCGGTCGGGGTGTTGAAGAGCAAGTTGAGGCTGAAATCCCGTTGGATAAGATGAAGCGCTACATCAGCTATTGTCGCACGTAAGTTGCCTTCGCCTCGTATACCCGACATATGAGTCAGAAACGCTAATACATGATTACAGTCGCTGTGCGCCCCGTCTCTCGGATGAAGCTGCTGAGAAGCTGTCATCGCATTTTGTCACCATCAGAAAGCAAGTCCACCGTGCTGAACTTGATGCCAACACCCGCTCTTCCATTCCCATCACCGTTCGTCAGCTTGAAGCTATCGTCCGTATTACCGAATCGTTGGCCAAGTTGAGTCTGTCACCTGTCGCCACTGAGGCCCATGTCGACGAAGCTATTCGTCTCTTCTTGGCCTCTACCATGGACGCTGTCACTCAAGGTGAGGGCCAGGGTAGCAAGGAGATGATGGAGGAAGCAAGCAAGATCGAAGACGAACTGAAGCGCCGCCTACCTATTGGATGGAGCACCAGTCTGGCGACGCTGAGACGCGAATTTGTCGACGGAAGGGGCTACACGGAACAAGCACTCAACCGGGCATTGGTGGTTATGCAACGACGAGAAACCGTTCAAATCCGGTCCGGTGGCTCACAAGTATACCGACACGGTGTCTAGTACTTCTTCATGTCTGCTTTTGATTTCACACCTTGCGATATTGTCACGAATGATCTTCCGATGTTAGTCTGCTAGGATGACTACGTATCAATTTGGGCTCGGGGTTAACGGGGATGACTCGGTGTATGGCGTACTGCTTTGTTCACGGTGAACGACTGATCCGTTATTAGATGAGCGAATTTAACGAGAGACAATATAACAACAATAATATGGAATACCAACCAGTCTAGATGAGGAGGAAAGTCTTTGTATCAGTCAAACGCAATATATATGCTCAGGGAACTCGAGGAAAGTGCAGTCCACTCTAACCGCATTGATTTGATCGATCTTGTCAGCCAGGTTGTTCATCATAAAATTTGTGATTGCCCTGGACAACAAATCAGCTCTCTTATGGCCCCGAACACACTGGTGTCCCGGAACCCAATGAAGCTCGACCTTGACTCCCATCGAGCAGAGTCGGTGAGAAAGAGCGTCAACAAGACGCACTAGACGGCCAGCGAGTGGGCTCAACTTCTTTGTTCTAGGCCGCAGCATTTCCATGGCCGCTTGGCAGTCCGTGAAGACCTGGACAACATGACCTGACGCTTGAAGCCGCTCCAGGTGGCGGACTGCTGCTCTCAGACCGGCCCCGATAGCAAACAACTCAGCCAACTGGCTGAGCCGGATCTCTTCGAGGCAGTACAGCTCGTCCGCGTCTTGTCCGTTGTGCCCGTGGATAACTGCGACTCCAGATGGCGCTGCCTCGTTGGCGGCTGTCGATCCGTCCACCCAGAAGACGTGATAGTCATCTGGGGACGTCTCTGTCACCTCCTTGGCATAGTTCAAAGCTTCTTGACGAGACTTGATCAGCAACACTCTGTCAAATCTATCATCCTCAAACCGGATGGTAGCTGGAGGCTGCTGCTGCTGCTTCTGTTTCTTTTTCTGACTCCCAGAGTGCTGCTTCCTACCCCCACGCTTGTTCGACTTCCTCGTCCCGATGGACTCGGTCGTTCCAGAAACAGAAGCAGCACCCCGATGCGGGTCTGCATGGCTTTGGGAATCTTCACTAGTGATAGTTCTGCTGCTATCACTACTGCTAGTACTGCTGCTAGCACTTCTGCGCTTATACCGCTCGAAGACAGAGGCAGTACTACCCTCGTCTTGATTGGTTTGGGAATCTCGATTTCTCTGGCTGACGCCGTCAACCCGGTCAAGGTAAGGATCGATCACTTGAGAACCTCGAGCGTCGTCCTTAGCCCTCTGTGATTTGCCTTTCCTGGAAGGAGGCGTGCGCCCTCTGGATCCCACGTTTCGAGGAGCTCTGTGACCCCAACTCATGGTAGTCACCGCTGTGGGATTCTCAACTTCCATGACTATATCCCTCTGGAAATAAATATAGTGAAATTCTTTCTGGGGAAGATACTTCGACCTATTCTGTGAAATATGATACCAGGCAGCGTCTTACAGGTCTGATAAGAAAAAGGGAGGAGATCGTCTTTGTTCGAAGAACTTATGATGCGCTATTGTGGCAGTGGGCGAATGGATGGTTTCGAGACAAGAGCGGATGGGTGTCTCTGCTCTGGAAGAGTCCCCCATCTGAGTCAAGTCGACAATCTTTACGTCGTTGAGAAACAACATGTATGCAGCATTATGACGAGATGTCCAGTCAGCCATCGAACACAACAGAATGCCGAGATGTCTGGTCTGGGGGCTTACATGACAGATTGGCGAGCCAATGGTACGAAATATGGGTCCAAAAAGTATTTAGTTCGAAGTCTGGTGGAACTTCGATTCTTACTGCAGCTCTACGCTCACAGCGTGAACCTATAACGTCAAACTACTGCATTGAAATACTTCTATCGAATCAGACTCCCATCCAAGCGTTGGATCCTGTCCTTTGAGGCAAATGGATTGCAAAATAACAAAAATCTGGCTGTCTTTACTGCATGAGGTTTCAGGACCAACTATGACGCTTTCAGGGCTTTTGCGTGCTCGGTAGACGCCCGGGATGTTAAGGAGAGAACAAAGCATGGTAGCAATGCCAAGGCACCTCGAGTCGTATCAGTAAGCGCAGTTTGTGAGTTGATACAACGTTGGAATGGCTTGGGATTTTGTCAGATGGGCTCAAAGCCTACCATTTTGGTTTCTAATGATAACGTCCGTTACAATCGTATAGCGGGGTTCAATCATCTATATAGATGCGGTAAGCGAAAGCTTAGTATTTGTAGTCATGTTGACGATATCTTAGTCTCCACTATATATAGTAGTAGCATTGGTTTGGTCTATCACCAGTCTTGCGATTTTGTTTATGAAAGGATTTACATATCACTATCCCAGGATGACTGCTTCATTACTAGTAGCACTGCGCGACTTCTACTTCACTAGTAAGTCTAGGCTGACTATCACCTGACCGCGTGAACCGAATGACGCCTAATTCAGGCACTACAGGACTCCATGTGGTTACTATCATATACTTATTACCAGCTGCTAGTACTCATTTTCGACCATCGTGCTTCAAGTGTACCAGGTAAAACAGAGCATCTCATACGACGCGCATGGGTCTGTCCCATAATATATTCTTAGTAGTACTAGTATCTACTTCGTCGACGAGCGGCGTGCAAAAGGCAGTAAGCTTGAAACATAACTCTGCTTATTTTTCGAAGAAACCTTATAGCATTACGTTTCTATGCTGATCAATGAACTGCATGCTGGCAAATCATTAGGTATGTGCCAGGCTCATGATCGCGTCCTTTATATGTTAGCAGAAGACACGGGTTTTCTTTTCATAACGATCCGCTTGAAAGTTAACAACTCCACACCAGATGTCCAAATGGGAGAATGACAGCACCTTCTAACGGGGTCAACCTTCGTCTCCACATCGACCTATAGTCAAAACATGATGACACCGCAGTTTACATGGTCATGGTCCCGCCGGAGCCACTGAACCATGGGTACGAATGGCTGAAAAGGCCCGCAGTCTCGACTGTCTGCTTTGCCGCCAGGGCATGCATTTTGGTGGTATTGTAATAGATATGAGGGGCTGATATGTCCTCCTGATGTGATAGACCGTTAGCTCTGTTAGGCAAACGGTAGTATAGATGAGTTTCTGGGATGGTGTTAGCTAGGTAACTGAGGTGAAAGCTCAGGAACTGATTTCTGGTTCAGACCGCGCCGAACGGGACCAAACGGAAGGGTAACCAGCCAGAGGAAATTGAGAGGTGAGGTATGAGGCTCCGTGGCAACCGTGGCCGGGGTGATAAGTATGATCGGTCTGGTCTACATTCCAAGGGGTCCACAGTACAAGTATCTGACAGCATTCCTGAAGATCAAACGACCAGCTGGCAAGTGGGGTTTGAAAATTACTTGACGCGCCGCGCGTGGTGAGAGAGATACTTATGTACTATTATCGCCCTGCCATGTTAAAAGGTTAACGAAGATTAACTCTTTTTTGTCCGTGGCAGGGGGAAGCAGAGATATGTCATTGATTGCTTGCTCCACGGCCCTTAAAATGGCCATTGTCGAAAAGACCTAGTATTTGGTGAAGTTTCTTGTATTTGAGGAATGAATGGATCGAGCGTGTCATTGTCGACTGGTAACTGGTCAGTCCATGTACTTTCCTTTCATTCACCACCGATACTTCTGATTCTGGCGCGTACCGTACATCAGCCCCTGACTCCGGCCCAGACTTTGAGATCGTGTGCACATCTGTATAATTATAGCTGCGTACAGAGGAGGGATGAAGAAATTGCAGCGAGTAAGGATAGAAGTTCACACCTCACGTCCTAGAATCGGTGTTTCAGGTCCATGCAGCAGCGACAGAGACATGGGTCAGTAAGCGCCCCCGGGGGGGGGGGGGGGGGGGGGCAAATGGAACATTATATATGAAGAACCTGATTGAAAGCGCTTCGAGCTGAAGAGAAAAGGATAAATATATCATGATCGGTCGAATCTAGACTAGATCGACGCCTCTTGTATGCTGCTGTTACACCATGTACGGAGTTTCTATTGTCTATCTAGTGGCCAACCGACAATCAATAGACGGGCTGCCGTAGCGCCGGCTTCAAGGGGGTGTGCAGGTGGTGAAACATGGGGTGGGGATACGTGGTCGTGATAGACACGCGCGAAGGAGCGACGGGCGCGCCATGCGTCGTGGAGGGGACAGTTTGGTTGGTGAAGAGGCACGAAGGGGAAGAAAGGGTCGCGATGGCAACGCGTTGAAGGGGGGGGATGGATGAATGATGGATGGGTGGGGAGAAGGAGAGGGAGAGAGAGAGCAGCTATGGAGACAAACGTTCTATAAGGTTTCAATGGAGTTTGATGATAGAAGTAGATTCTAAACTAGTGAAGAGGCAAAAGGCGATAGGCATTCTAGATGATCGACTATACCCGATGATATCATGAGTAAGTAGTGAAGAAGAGAAAAAACATTAATCGCGAAATGCATCTTGCATGCCGCATTGGGGGTAGAAGTAGAAAAGTAAGCCCTGAATCGCGCGACGCGACGTGATGGAAGAAGGGCCGAAATGAGATGGGGGAGTCGCAACCAATAATCGATCAATAATGGGTCTCGAAGCCTTGCATGGGACCCATCGGTAGTTTAAGTCAGTTGTGGATTTAGCCTCCGTCTGGAATTCTCGGGGTTCCCTGGCCATCATCGATCCCATCCCATTTGGCGGGCGACACGAACTTGACGCGCTTCTTCGCCTTGACTCCATTCCTGCCTCTGACTTACTTATACAACTCCACCTCCACGTCCACGTCCACGTCCACGCTCTCGCGCTTCCCCTTCCCCCTCCCCTCGTCGACTTAAATTCTTTTTCTCCTTTAAACATTTTTCCAAACCCTTACCCTTGAAACCCGTTCATCTGCATGTTTCGACTGTCGTGCAGAAACCTTGGAATGAGCCTTGAATGACCAGCAGCCCACCGTTTTCCCTGCCCTCTCCATTTTTAGGCATTCTTTCTCGGTTAACGCTGCCTACCACCACCTGCCTTTCAACAGCCCTTGCCTCACTCCAACTCTTATATCTCCTCGCCTGGTCCCCTCGTTCCTCTAGTCCTGTCACTTCCCATTGTCATTGTCTTTGTCCCTTTCTAGTCTGGACTTCAATAAAAGACTGGATCGTGGATTAACCTTAACTGCTTTCTCCATCCTATCCAATTCACTCAGCCTCTCCCGCTCCAATCCTGACCGTCGATCTTCTTCCCTCTCCAGACCGCCAATCAATCTACCAACCCCACTCACTTCACTCCCTCGACGCGACTAAAAACAACTCGTCTCCAACACGGCCTCGTTGCCTGTCTATACATCTCTATAAATCCCTTCTGGTGCACTCAATCCGCTGCTCCTTGTCTTTTCCGGCCTGTATACAGCATGGCCGCTCTCACCATGACCCCTACCACCATGCGGCAGCCATTTGCCAGCCTGGACGCGCCACGCATGCGCTCCTTGCTCAAGTCTAGAATGAACATGAAGAACAAACAGGATGGTACGAATATGTAAAACTTCGCCTCATGCTCATCACGCGCGTATAGCTAACATACTTTCCTATAGGTGCCATACTTTCGGGAAAGAGACAGCCCCTGTCGGACGTGGACTCGGAGAATATCGACCCAACCACTTTCAAACAATCCGCCAAACGCAAGCGTGGTGCCGACGATGATGACCTGGAACCTGCCAAGGAACCCTGCAAGCCATTCAAAACTTCTCGCATGGTTCTAACCACCGTGAAGTCGACCACCGTCACTCCTCGCAAGCCAACCACACCCACCAAACCAACCGTGTCTACTCCCAAGTCCGCTCCCAACCTTCGGCCAGCTGGACGTTCACCACCGCCCAAGTCTTGCAAACCATTCTCTCGCCGTTCTACTATCGCGAAAAGCCGTCCCGAGTCCGTTAACCGGAAATCCGTCCACCGCCCATTCTCTCTTGCAACCGCTCTGTCTGGCACAAAGGCAAAGAGTCAGCCCAGCCCCAAAGCTCCTGCATCCTGGTCCTTCGATATCCATGTGGACACCGAACAGGAAGAGATGACCAACCTCATGCAACACTCCACCTGTGTCCTGGACATCAGCGACCAGGAAGGGAAAGTTGAGACCTCTGGTCGAGGCAAGGAGAACGTACCTCCGGCGGAACTTGGACTTGACCTTCCCCTTTCTCGTCAACAGGAGTCCCCTGCGGCTGCGGCGCGCAAGTCTGTCATGCTGGAGGAGTCTCGTGAGCCGTTGGGAGACCTCAATGCCGCCGACTACTACGGTGATGACTGCCATGCCTTCTCCTATGCCGTTGTCTATGATGACGAGGCCGACGAGAACGCGAAGAAGGCCCCATCAGTACCACGCTCCACCCCCAACTCCGCCCGCAGCAAGCTTTCCAACGTCTCCTCCGTCTCTTCCTTGCTTGAAGTAACCGCCCCTGCCAAGCCTACCGCTGAGGTTGAAGCTGAGGCGGCAATCGAAATCTGGGAGAGCGAGAGTGCTGCGGAAGAAGCCGCCGATGCCAACTGAATCCGCGGCCTCACTTGACAGCTCACCTCTGTCTATCACCCATCATTCATACCCACAAGAGTTATATTATATGGCGTTCGGATTACTCCAGGGTTGTACAGCATCGTTTTTGGATACCCTACCTATACAGTCTTTTTAATTTCGTTTGGAGCCCGTTTTATACCGACCAGATCCGTCACGAGACGAATTTTCTTGAGTCCTTTTTCCTATTATCACGTCCAGAACCTACACCACACCATACCTTCCTATTCGACTTCCCACTGTCTTACCCGAACTACTACCTACCTCGACACGAGTCACTATCATTGGCCTGAAGTATAATGGCCCCCTCCGTCACCCCACTCTTTTGCGCATCTGATGAATGCTGCGTCCGTTACCTACCTACCTCCTAATGACCTAAGAATGTGTTACGTCGCTTAATGCCTGTATGAGATACATACCCTCAGTCTAATCAAAAGCAAAAAAAGAGAATGAGAATACAAATAAAAATAAAAATACAATTACTATGAACAAAGTCCAAGCCATCAACTTGTAAATTAGTAAATTGCATCTACAGTAAAATATACTAAGCTCTTCGTCTCGTAGCTCTGGGAGTCTCAACGCCACCCATCTCCGTATCCTCGTCTTCCCCGCCGTCATCCTCATCAGACTGTTCCTCATCCTCGTCCACATCTTCATCTACATCATCCTCCTCTCCTCCACCCGACGCCGCCGCCGCTTCCGCCACAGCCTCCGCCAACTCCTCCTGTTCAAACGCCTCTTCCTCCCCCTCACTCAACATTTCCCCGCCACCATCCCCATCACCATCACCACCCACCTCATCCTGAAACTGCACCCTCCGATCCGCCCTCTTCTTCCCCTTCCTATCACCCTCCTCCCCAACCTCCTCCCTCCCCACCACCCCCTTCTTCCCAGCAGCACCACCAGCACCACCAACCCTCTCCTTCCACGCCGGCGCCCCCTTAATAATGCCCCTCACCTCCGTGGCCATCATCATCTCCCTCTGCGACGCCACCGCCGGATCAAGCCAAAAGTCCACCATGACCGACTCCGGCGTAGCATGATCCGGCAACTTGACAATATTCGCAAACTCGACCTCATCATCCAACATCTTATCATCCAACAGCGCAAGCACCTTCGCCCGCATAATCGTCTTCGTCTTCGCCAACGTCCCATTCCCGAACCACCCATCCGTCAGGATATCGCATTCCTCGCGCAGGAAACCCGCCGGCGGCGGATCAGCTGGGAATAAGATCCTCCGGAGTGTGGGGTCCGTCACGTCGCAGAACATCCACATGCGTCCGTCGCGCGGGAGCGGCAAACACCCTGTGAACAGGTGGGTTGTTGTGGGGAGTTGTTGGGTTTCCGTAGGTTGGTCTGGGTGGTGTTGGTGTTGGTGATGATGAGTTTCGTCGAGGTATTGGGGTACTTCGCCGGCGCGGGCGACGGCATGACGACGGCCTGTGTACCCGTCTCGTGCGACTTCGGCTTCTCGGGGTAGGATCCGGAACATGGCTGTTTGGTAGATTCGGTAGGAGGGGTCGGTGCGTGGGTCGTGTCCGTATTTTATGATGGCGTCGCGCCAGGGCCCCGAGCGGAAGATGTACCCGACGTAGGGGATCGCGTGGCGGAGGGCGTAGCGTTGTTCGATTGTGGGGAGGGAGTTGCGGAGGCCGCGGCGTGTCCAGGCGGGGCGTTGTTGGAAGAGGGTTTCCACGGCGGTGATGGTTTCTTGGAGGGTTTTGTCGAGTGTGTGGATGGGTGGGCAGTTCGTGCGCGGGGAGGTTGGGACCGTAGCGATGTCGTAGGATACGAGGTGGGTTAGGACTTTTACCACGCGTTGCGTGTTTACTGTTGTTATGTTGCCCGAGTTGTCGATGGCTTGTCGGACGGTGGGGTTTTGGCGGTAGCTTTGGGGTTTGTGTTGTTAGTTGGATGTTGGGGTGGGATGGTCATGGGGATGGGGATGGGGGCTTACATGTAGGTGAAGGGGATGTCTCCGAAGCTGAAGGATGGTGGAGGGATGATGTCTACGTCGGTGATGGCGCCTTTGCTCATGTCGAGGTCGAATTGTTTCATTTTGTCGTCTGTAGGTGGTTAGTTTGTGTTGAGTGGTGATATTATGGCAGGACTCGTACAGTCAAATGGCAATATCTGCTCCCGGAACCGGTTGGCAAAGGAACTGGAGCCGGTGGAGAAGACAAAGTCCGGCATTCCTGGTTCTGTCAGTATCATGTAGGATAATACTTCAATGTAGGTGGTTTGTAGACTCACCTCGAAACACATGTGTCCGGTTAACCAAGCCCACCGGCTCGACCTGATACCTGGATGCATTGTCACTGAGACTCCGCAGCAGTTCTCGAGCACTGCGTCGATGCGGCTCCGTATGCACCGTGGACACGGCAACACCGCTAAAGGGCTCATTCGACCCCTTCTTTCGCTTGCGACCTGTCCTCTTTGGTACCGTCACCTTTAGAAGGATGTTGTTGGACGGTAAGCTGGTCGACTGGAGCGGCCTGGACATGGCATCCTCCGGCCGGAGAAGCAGATGAGCCGGGCTGTCGGGCTTTGGGGGATGCAAGATCTGGAGTATTTTGTTAGTACTTCTGAGTGATAGTGGATTGGGTGGGTCAACGTACTTTGGTTATGCCCGCATCCCCCTTCAGTGTGTCGACAGCCTTGTCAAGGTTTCTGATAATAGCTGGATGCTCGACGCTGACGATGCGACGTGAAGGTATTTGGTAAAATGGCGCTGTTCTGGCGCCATGTTGGTCTGTCATGTTGTCTGTACGGCGTAGATGCGCCGTGTGTAGCCCTTGTTGGGCTATTTAATCATGTGTCAGGAGCGTTGGGGGAAAATGCTATCCCTAGTAGGTCGAAGCTATATAAATGCGGATAAGTCTGCACAAATATGGAGCTAGGATTGACGTCAACCGTTAGTATCCAGGGGTCTTAAAGTTAATTCACATCTACTACAACTTGCTGAGCCGGTGAATTGGTTTCACTAGATCAGGCTCGGTACCAGAGTGTTTCTCGTAACCATGAAACTAACTACTACAGCAGAATCCCCCATTCCTGTGCATGCTTCACAGCCAACCTGGAGGGGAAAGATGGATGTCGATGCTAGGAATCTGCAAGTCACATGACCACCCCAACAGCCACACCATCATCCCGAATCCCCCGTCAAAAAATCAGATGGGAGGGAAAAAAAGCCGCGACTGAGACATGCTGGATGGGTGGATTGCTATTTTCTTTCCTCTAATAAGATGATGCGGTTGCTTTCTTTTCTTTATTATTGTTTTTTTTAAATACTAGTCTCTTACTCGGGGGGAATGTGCTGTCTGTCTGACCCCTTGCCTGTAGTTGCACTTCGAGACAGTTCAACATGAACCCTCCGGAGGGTGGGAGAGTAATAGTAGTAGTAGATGGTCTAAGTATAAATTTCGTAATGCTGAGGCGCCCCTCCCATTTCATTTCGTTTGGACCTCTTAAAACCGGTTGATTCCCGATTCCCATCGTGCTGGTGGTCGGCAGGTTAAAAAAGGTAGGTAGTTTGGTAAAAGGGACCCAACCAGGCCCACGACCTGACCTGCAACCACTAAGAAGACTACGTCCGAGCGCTCTTCTAGTCAGTCAGTTAGCCACAGCCTCAGGCCAGTCTGCTGCTCTGCTTCCCCCCTCCCCGACCTCAGACTTGATACGACCAACTACTATCGCATCAATCAATCCCTTACAATTCTCAGACTGCTCGACTGGGCTGGTTTCTCGTGCTTTCTTTACGGTTGAACGCGCTGACGATAGAAATTCTGATTTACTCCTTACTTTCCTTCTTTTGAATCCTTTTTTTTTTTGCCAACTGCGACCGTGTGGTTTTAGTACTCTTTTTACCTTGCTACTATTCCCACATCTTCTGCTCTCTTCATTCCCCCGGGGGCCTCAATTCATTTGCACCCCGCTTCCCGGCAGCCGCTAAGCGACACGGAAAGAGACGATCGACTCCAGCAAACCAGACCGACTGACTTAGTACTGGCTGCTCCCTATACCGCTCCCGTTCGCGCCAAACAGTGAAGCGTGCCTGTCTGAGAGATCCTCCTCCCTCCCACTCCCACTCTCCCCCAATTCGCCCCGATACCTTGAAACTGAACTTCCTCTGAGGTAAGTCCTGCAGCTATAGTTTCCTGTTCCTCTTGCGCTTTCGGGAAACTGTTCTTGTGTGTTTTGATCCACCTCTCTCTTTCTTCTCCCCCTATCAAACATCCCCCTTTCTGGTGTGTGATTACACCTTCCATCATCCGCTGGTTCTTTTGGGATCCTACCGCCTCACCCCGGTGCTCTGCGTTGCTGGCCTGGTGTCCACCATTTTCCACCCCCCTCATCCTACTATTTTCTATTTCTTTGATTTTGTATATTTCCCACCCCTGCGATTTTTTGCCATGAGCCTTGTTCCTGGACCTTGTGTCTCTCCCGTCAATCCGATTCGAGCGCTATGTTAGGTGGTGTTGTGGTTGGAAATGCTCATGTGGTCATTCCCAGGCCGACATAAATAAATCCCGACGTGGCTCTCCTGAAATTGCCTCCGCGCTATACCAACACCCTCCCCCATCCCTCCTGCTAGTGTGCGGCATCTTGCTGCACTGGCACCGAGATTGAGACCGAGTACATGTGGCTGTTCGACTAGTCGTGACAATGAAGGGCTTCAGACAGAGAGTGGTGAGTGTTCCCTGTCCACTTCCGCTGCCCCCTACACCCCGTTCCCCGCCTCCCTCCTGCCGATGATCAGCTCTCGTCCAACCCACCCCCCCCCAAACTGCCGGGATGCAGGCTAATTTGCCCAGCATGAACAGTTGTCGAGGGCAAAAGACGCAAACAAATCCTCGAAGAAGAAAGACTCCTCCCACTCGTCCCAAAACAATGCTGCCCTCGGAGTCAACCACGGACAGCAGTCCTCTTCCCCTAACCAAGGCACCCCGACTTCGTCTACCACATCCGTGAATGATACTCGAGGAAAGTCGCCGGACAATGGCTCGCAGGCAGGAAT
Organism: Aspergillus costaricaensis CBS 115574; assembly: GCF_003184835.1. Lineage (NCBI taxonomy): Eukaryota > Fungi > Ascomycota > Eurotiomycetes > Eurotiales > Aspergillaceae > Aspergillus > Aspergillus costaricensis. Next base: position 143,637 of record NW_020291835.1, read on the forward strand.
GTATCCTGGTCAGTACTATATCCCGCAGGGCGCAGGCTTGGTTGGTCAGCCCGTGAATAACGGTGGACCAGGTACGCCCACGAAGCAGGGACAGCAGATGGCTCCGAGCGTGGTCATCAGTCCAAGCGCACCGGTGAGCTTTCCTTCCATTATCGAGGCACCTCCGCTGTGGTTATTCCAAATCCGGCCTGATGGTAGCTTTCATCGATCATCTGGTTGGGGCTGACTCTTATCCTTCATTCGCATAGCATGTCCCTCCCCCCGGAGCCGCCGAAACCATGCCCGGGGATCTCGCTCCCCCACGGAAGTCTCACGTCTTCGATCGCCTTCAGACGACACCCAAGGATATGTCCGAAGGAATCCGAACCCCTAAGCGCCAGCATTCATCGCGTTTCGATATTTCCGATCAGCGCCAAAGAGAGTTGGAAAAGCTGCAGGGCTTCCACGAGGTTCCCCCAAATCGTCGCCAAGAGCTGTTCATGCAGAAGATCGATCAATGCAACATCATCTTCGACTTCAACGACCCTACCGCCGACATGAAGTCCAAGGAGATCAAGAGACTGGCGCTCCATGAGCTCCTAGACTACATCGCCAACAACCGTTCGGTTATCACGGAACCCATGTATCCCCGTGTAGTCGAGATGTTCGCAAAGAACCTTTTCCGACCCATCCCGCCGCCGGTGACTCCCCAAGGCGAGGCGTTTGACCCAGAGGAGGATGAACCGGTGTTGGAAGTCGCATGGCCCCATATCCAAGTGGTGTATGAGTTCTTCTTGCGGTTTATCGAGAGCCAGGACTTCAACACCAACATTGCCAAGCAATACATTGATCACCACTTTGTGCTTCAGGTATGCTATCTTCATACTCTTCTGCTAGATGATGAGGCCTAGGGCTGTCCAACTAATGCGCCGCAGTTGCTGGAGCTGTTCGACTCGGAAGACCCTCGTGAGCGTGACTTTCTCAAGACAACCTTGCATCGTATTTACGGAAAGTTCTTGAACTTGCGATCATACATTCGCAGATCTATCAACAACGTCTTCTTCCAGTTCACATATGAGACCGAGCGATTCAATGGAATCGCAGAACTGTTGGAAATCTTGGGATCTATCATCAACGGCTTTGCCCTTCCTCTGAAGGAAGAACACAAGCTGTTCCTGACACGAGTTCTGTTACCTCTACACAAAGTGAAGAGCTTGAGCATGTACCACCCGCAGTTGGCCTACTGTATTGTTCAGTTCCTGGAGAAGGACTCGTCATTGACGGAAGATGTAAGACCGCATCCGGTTCCTGCCTCGTCGTGGCTTGAAGACGTTACTGACTATGGGATAGGTGGTCCTTGGTTTGCTGCGCTACTGGCCCAAGACAAACAGTACGAAGGAGGTTATGTACCTGAACGAGGTGGAAGACATTTTCGAGGTCATGGACCCTGCCGAATTTGCTAAGGTCCAGGTGCCTCTGTTCCAACAGCTTGCGAAGTCTGTCGCTAGCCCGCATTTCCAGGTTTGTTATCCAGAGATCGATGCAAGATTCCGAGCAGAAGCGCTAACTGCTCGTCAAGGTCGCGGAACGAGCGCTCTATTTCTGGAACAATGAATACTTCTGTAACCTCGTTAGCGACAACGTGGAGATCATTCTGCCGATTATGTTCCCTCCTTTGTATGAGAACTCCAAGGGCCATTGGAACAGGTAGGTTGATGATAATTTGACTGCCCCTTCCGCAGCGGCTGACTGTTGCAGAACAATCCACAGTATGGTTTACAACGCGATGAAGATGTTTATGGAGATCAACCCACAGCTTTTCGACGAATGCTCTCATGAATACAATGAGCGCCAGAACAGCGCTGAAGAGCGCGAAATGGGCAGACAGCAGAGATGGGAGAAGGTCTTGGAACGCGCTAAAGACAGGAAGAATGGGGTCGCTGTGCCCCCACAATGCCAAGTTGCGGAGATCCCCGTCCATCTAGATGACATTGACCAAGTGGCACACGACAGTCAGAAGCGTCTCCATGCCCTGAAGTTGGATGACTCGAGCTCGACCGAGCGCCGGCCCCGAGAAAGCACGGCATCTTCGGTAAGTACCGAGCGCCCCGAGTAGCTTGTGTGGTCATGTTCTGCCCATGACTTTGTCGCACTTGGCGGAAAGAAATGAAAATTCCCCTACTTTGCTTCGTCGTTGTCTTTGCTAAGAATTCGCCGATGTTATCGTACAGCAAGCGTGATTCTAACGTTGAAACGTCCGTTTTTTTCTCCAGAGACGGCGCCGCGGCTCCTCTGATGATATTCGAAGGCGACGAAGTGGTAGCGCCAGTGAGATACGACCGCGTGTAGATCGACGACGGCCGGGTGCTGGCGTTACTGTATCGATCTTGTCCCGAAGCAACTCCACCAAGTAACGGTTGACTTGATGGGCATTCTTCCGTTAGATTTTCCTTCTATGATGGCATAGCGACTACGAGCTGCGATGAAGTGTATTCGTGTCTATTTGGTTCCACGTTCGGCCAGTACTTCCGTCTTCGTGCTCTTCTCCCCCTTTCATCCGCGTCTTCATGTCCTTTTCCCTTTCCTCTTCCCCCTTTTTTCTTTTCTATTTAACTTTCTACAACTCTGTGTACATGGCCTTGAATATTCCTGTGTCTGCGCGAGCACGTGGCTCGGTTGCCCGTGCATCGGAGCGGACGATCGAGTTTGGACTATTAGAACTGTGTTCGGGTCTGGAAAACGGGTGCGAATGGCGTTTCCCTTCGTCGACGTTGATGTCGGCAAACCTTTTGATATTACAACATGAAGTATTTATGGCATGGCCGTGAACCAGATTCCTCTTTCTCTTAAGACTTTATCCACGCGACTATACTACTAAGTCTATAACGTTGTTCCTGTTACCACGTGCCTCTTTTGAGTAAACCCCTGAGCAAGTAACCCGTGATAGGCTCAGCAGCCGCAGGGTAGTACCGTAGACGCGCGCTTACCGGGTAGGAGAAACAAAGTCCCGTTTTTACCTATTTCGGCCTAGTGTTTCGTTCGGGGTCTCTGCGATACCCGCGTTTCAGTCTGCTCTCGCTGCTTTCTGTTCCTGTCGGTTTGCAGGCCGGTAGTTTGCGCTCATTAATCCTTTGCTTGATACCCTCCACCTCCTCTCCCTTTCCTTAAATATATCGCTATATATTACCCGACCTCTCCTCTTCCTCCCCCGGTCTTTGCTTCCTACACCCTGAACCGACTGGGTCCGATTAATGACTTGACGACTCGACACAATAGTTCTTCCACATCTTCTTATGAGGCGCCTTCCGTCGCTGAGCCATTCGACATAGAGCTCCACCACTACCACCTCCACCACCAACACGCATATGAATCCGACATAAGAGCAGCTTGTGCCGGCTTCTAGATTCAGGCCGGCCTCACGGCCTGGCGATTAATTAATCCCAATCTCTCAATATGGCCTCCGCTGAAGGCCCCCGAGGCAACATGGAGCGGAACGCGGAGCGAAGCATTGATATCTATAGCACTAAGCTGGGCGACGACAAGATTGGTGCGTTTTGGTCCTTGTTCATAATGGCGAATGAAGCTTCAGCTGTGGATTGGACCTTCAGGTCCTGAGTGGTTTCACTGCGGGCATTGTGCTGACGGTCTCTCTTTGCACATAGATATTAAACTCAGAGCGAATGTTGCTGTTGAATTACGGGATAGTATCGAACCATTATGCTCTGGCGCAAGCTATCCGATCTTCTTGTCGAAGCTATGGCCGGTGTTCAAGCACATTCTGAAGGGCGAGCCCGTCTTCACGAACATGTCCTTCGATCAGGTAAGTCAGGGATCGTGACTGATTCAGGTGTCAGTTTGGGGAATTAGGGCTCATACATAGGTTGTGTCGCCAGAAATTACGGAATTGTATCCTCGAGACGCTACATCGTTTGCCAATGGCGTCGCCGGACGTCGAACCGTATGCCGCCGACATGGTCGACCTGCTGATGGATCTGGTACGCATCGAAAACGAGGAAAACGCGGTTCTGTGCATGAAGACAATCATGGATCTCGAGCGCAATCAAGCAAAGGCCACGGCGGCGCGCGTACAACCCTTCCTCGCGCTCATTCAGGAGATGTTCCAGATGATGGAGCAGGTGGTTCGCGATACCTTCGATACCCCCAGTCAAGCCACCCCTTCTGGGATGCCCTCAACACCAAGTGCGACGGCCCAGACTTTCCAATCGCCTCGACCGAGCTCCCCCGCGACGTCAGTTTCAGATCTCGCACCAGACCAGCAACAACAGGCCAACAATGTGTTACTCAAGGGTATGCAGTCGTTCAAGGTCCTCGCCGAATGTCCGATCATCGTGGTGTCCATCTTCCAAACGCACCGGGCGTCCGTCGCGGCGAATGTGAAGCTCTTTGTGCCGCTGATCAAGAGTATTCTTCTTCTCCAAGCCAAGCCGCAGGAGAAGGCACACGCAGATGCCGCAGCCCAAGGGACGATATTCACGGGCGTTTGCAAAGAAATTAAGAACAGAGCCGCGTTCGGTGAATTCATCACCGCGCAAGTGAAGACGATGAGCTTTTTAGCCTATTTGCTCCGTATGTATGCGCAACAGCTGCAGGATTTCCTCCCCACTCTCCCCTCAGTTGTTGTGCGTCTTCTTCAAGATTGTCCCCGGGAAAAGTCCAGCGCGAGGAAGGAGCTCCTGGTGGCCATCCGTCACATAATAAACTTTAATTACCGGAAGATATTCCTCGAGAAGATTGACGAGCTTCTTGACGAGAGGACGCTTATTGGCGATGGACTCACTGTTTACGAGACCATGCGACCCCTAGCCTACAGCATGCTTGCCGACCTCATTCATCACGTCCGCGACCACTTGACGCGTGATCAAATACGTCGGACTGTCGAAGTGTACACCAAAAACCTTCACGATGATTTCCCGGGAACCAGCTTCCAGACAATGAGTGCCAAGCTACTACTTAATATGGCAGAGAGGATATCAAGGTTGGAGGATAAGCGGGAGGGCCGCTACTTCTTGATCATGATCCTGGATGCCATTGGTGACAAGTTTGCGTCGATGAACTATCAGTTTGACAACGCGGTCAAGGTCTCGAAGGCATACAAGGCCACGAAGAAGGATCTCGAACCTGCTTCGGAGCGGTATCTTGCGGAGAAGGAGCACCCGCCTGATTGGGATGAAATCGATATCTTCTCGGCGTCTCCCATTAAGACATCCAATCCTCGTGACCGCGGTGGTGATCCGGTCTCCGACAACATCTTCCTTTTCAAGAACCTGATCAACGGCCTGAAGAACATTTTCCACCAGCTCAAGAACTGCAACCCCGATCATATCCAAATCGACCCGAATAGTGTTCCGATAAATTGGTCCGAGGTCTCCTATGGCTACAATGCTGAGGAAGTACGGGTTATCAAGAAGCTGTTCCACGAAGGAGCCCGAGTCTTCAAGTACTACGGGGTGGACCAGTCACCTCCGGAAGTCAGCTACTCCTCCCCGTTCGACTTCCTTGCTGGTCAATACACCGCGCCCATGTCCCGCGAAGAAAAGGAGCTCCTGGAGAGCTTCGGAACCGTGTTCCACTGCATTGATACCGCCACCTTCCATGAAGTCTTCCACTCTGAGATACCCTACCTCCACGAGCTCATGTTCGAACACGGCGCCCTCCTCCACCTTCCTCAGTTCTTCTTGGCTAGCGAGGCTACTTCCCCGGCATTCTCTGGAATGGTGTTGCAGTACCTTATGGACCGGATCCATGAAGTGGGTACTTCCGACATGACGAAAGCAAAGATCCTGTTGAGGATGTTCAAGCTTTCGTTCATGGCCGTGACACTGTTCTCTGTTCAGAACGAGCAGGTTTTGCACCCTCATGTCACCAAGATCGTTACCAAATGTATAGAGCTTTCGGTGACTGCAGAGGAGCCCATGAACTATTTCCTCCTGCTGCGCTCCTTGTTCCGCAGCATTGGTGGAGGCCGGTTCGAGCTCCTTTACAAAGAGATTCTGCCGCTGTTGGAAATGCTCTTGGAGACATTTAATAACTTGCTGCTGGCTGCCCGCAAACCGCAAGAGCGTGACCTCTACGTCGAGCTTACCCTCACAGTTCCTGCTCGCTTGAGTCATCTTCTGCCACATTTGAGCTACCTCATGCGTCCAATTGTGGTAGCGTTGCGTGCCGATTCGGACCTTGTCGGACAGGGTCTTCGGACCCTAGAGCTATGTGTCGACAATCTCACGGCCGACTACCTTGATCCGATCATGGCGCCCATTATGGACGAGTTAATGACAGCCTTGTGGGACCATTTGCGGCCCCATCCTTACAATCACTTCCATGCGCATACGACCATGAGGATCCTGGGTAAGCTTGGTGGCCGTAATAGAAAGTTCCTCAACCACCCTCCAGACCTTACCTTCGAACAATTTGCCGATGACACACCCAGCGTCGACATCAAGCTTATCGGACCCAGCGAGAAGCGTCCTTTCCCTGTCGAAATCGGCGTTGACCTGGCCATTGGGAAATTGATGGAGGTTCCCAAGACATCCACGGCCAAGGCATCAGACAGCTACTATAAGCAGCAGGCATTCCGGATGCTTTCATCGCAGCTGAAACTCTACATTGGATATGAGAGTGTGCCGGAGGACCTGGCTTCTCTCATTCGTTTACATGCAAATGACCTTTTCGAGAGCAAGACTACAGCAATGCCCGACATCCTGGAAAGGTCTGAGCGGTCCAGCTCAATCACGAAGAAGTTGACACAGGAGGGCTCGATGAAGAAACTTATCAAAGCTTGTATCTTCGCGACAACCATCCCGGAACTCGAGCAAACTGCAACCGCCTTTGTGGCTGATGTATGCAAGCACTTTGCTGTAGTGGAAGTCGGACGCGCTCTCGCCCAAGCCAGGCACACTCGCAGGCCTTTCGATGTCAACAACGGCGAAGGACCAGTGTATCTCGACTCACGGGTCTTAGCCGAAGCTCTAGTAGAGTCCCTGTCATCGGACAATGCTTCTGTCCGTGATGGTGCGCAGGCAGCAATGCAAGTCATGAAGGATGCGGCCGCTATCATCTTTGGTACTCCTGACCGGGTCTCAAAGCTTCCCTTCTTCCAACATCTGGGTCGCGTGTTTTGCCATAGTTGCCATAGCGAGGAATGGTTCACCAAGGCTGGGGGAAGTCTTGGTATCCACATTTTCGCGACCAAGCTGGACCTGGGTGACACCTGGCTCCTGGACAAGCAGGTCGAATTCGTCAGAGCCTTGATGTATGTTATCAAGGATACACCGTCTGACCTACCAGCTAGCACACGAATCAGGGCGCAGGAGACACTGGATCTGATCCTCCGCCGGTGCTGCAAGAATCTTTCACTTGATGACCTGAAGAACGAGAAGAGCCGCATGTACTCTTTGTGCGGGCACTTTGTCTACGAGCTCTCCCACATGAATAAGCAAGTCCGAGAAGCTTCGCGCCGGAGCTTCTCGACTATTGCCGAAGTCCTGGGTTGTCAGGTCCATGACCTCATTCTCCCTGTGAAGGATCGCCTCTTGCAGTCCATCTTCAACAAGCCGCTCCGAGCACTCCCATTCCCCACGCAGATTGGGTTTATCGATGCCATTACGTACTGCCTGAGCTTGCACAATAACATCGTGACCTTTAACGATCCGCTCAATCGGTTGATGCTGGAGTCTCTAGCCTTGGCGGATGCCGATGATGAGTCGCTCGCCTCCAAGCCGAACGAGTTTAAGAATGCAGAAATGATTGTCAACTTGCGTGTCGCGTGCCTTCGTCTCCTGTCTATGGCAATGAGCTTCCAGGAGTTCGGCAACACCCCACAGAATACAAGCCGTGCACGCATCATCTCTGTATTCTTCAAGTCACTCTATTCGCGGTCTCCTGATGTTATTGAAGCCGCCAACGCCGGTCTTCGGGACGTTCTTACGCAGACCAACAAGTTGCCGAAAGATCTCCTCCAAAACGGTCTTCGCCCTATCCTGATGAACCTGCAGGATCCTAAGCGTTTAAGCGTCGCAGGACTCGACGGACTTGCTCGTTTGCTGACACTGCTCACCAATTACTTCAAGGTTGAGATTGGAGCTCGCCTTCTAGATCATATGAAGGTCATTGCAGATGATACGATTCTGCAGAAGGTGTCATTCAGTCTTGTTGAGCAAAGTCCTCCGATGAAGATCGTGGCCGCCATTTTCAACATCTTCCATCTACTCCCCCCAGCTGCTACTTCTTTCATGGAGCATCTGGTGAACAAGGTGTTGGATCTTGAAGACAAGCTTCGCAGGACGTCTAACAGTCCTTTCAGGAAGCCTTTGGTCAAGTACCTGAATCGGTATCCCAAGGATAGCTTGACCTTCTTCCAGAACCGCTTTAAGGATGAGCGGTTTGGGCGATTCTTTGGCCAGGTCTTAGCAGACCCAGAAAGTGAGGCACTTCGCTCTGCAGTAGTTGCGGACACTGATAGCTTCGTGAATGCTGCTTTCGGGCAAGAGGCGACGGATGGCAAGAACACAGCTGCAATCAACGGTATCTACGTGGCCCACTCTATCTGCATGCATGAATCGACCAAGCGCTGGTTGGTTTCGCAGGCGGATCTGAGAGCCAAGCTATTGAGCTCGGGACGCGATCTGGAGAAAAAGCTTCGCAATGACAAGCTACCGGCGAACGAGCGGCTAAGGGTTGAGCAAGCGGAGGACCAGCTGATGGATATCTTCACTAACTACTTGACGGAGTCCGTGCAAGATCTGGACTTCCTGTTCGAGGTTATGGACGGACTTTCTGCCGAAGAACTGAAGCGCACCTTGGCATTCCCGAAATTCATTTACCGCCATATCATTACGAATGAGTCTATCGATTACCGCCGTTCTGTGATTATGCGGTGCCTCGACCTCTATAGCCAGCGCACCTGCTCCCAGAAGATGAAGACATATGCCTTCCGTCATCTGGTTAACCCCATTTTCGCCATGGACGTCCAGACTACATGGAACAGCCCGTCTAACAGTCCCAAGCTGATGGATAAGAGTATGACTGAGTTCATCCAGAGCCGTTTGTGGAAGCCTCAATTGGCCGATCTGAGCGATGAGTCGAACCAGGCTGGTGTGGACCACTCGCGCATGGAACTTCTCCAGCTGTCTGCCTTGTTGATCAAATACCATTCCCAGACCGTACAGGAATCGCGCAAGGACATTATCAAATTCGCTTGGAACTACATCCGTCTGGAAGACGTCATCAACAAATACGGCGCCTACGTTCTCATCAGCTACTTCATTGCGCATTATGAGACGCCTTTCAAGATTGTCGTGCAAGTTTACGTGGCCCTACTGAGAGCTCACCAGAATGAGGGTAAAGCGCTTGTGACTCAGGCTCTTGATGTTCTTGCCCCTGTTCTGCCGACTAGGACCTCCATGGCAAATCAAAATACTCAGGTACATGATCCGCGGTACCCGATATGGGCGAAGTGGCCTCGACGAATTTTGGCGGAGGAGACTGCCAACTTGCAGCAGGTCATGTGCATCTTCCAATTCCTCGTGCGGCAGCCGGATCTCTTCTACGACTCAAGGGAACATTTTGTGCCTCTTATCGTTCCATCTCTGATCAAGATCGCTTCACCTATGAGCTCTTCGAACGAAAGCAAGAAACTGGCACTTAACCTTGTAAGTCTCATTTGGCACTGGGAAGAGAAGCGTGTCAAAGCTAGCCGTTCTCCGATGCCTAACGGCATCCATGATTCCCCTAATGCCAAGAAGCGCAAGTTGGAGGAAACCCAGAGCAGTGCATCCCGTTCGCCTGCAGCGGGGTCTCAGGACTATCTCATCCCCCCTGATCTGCGTGCCACGTTGACGAAGTATCTTATATCTTTCATCACGACAATTGCAGAGAGATACCCAGTCCCTGCCGCGCGAATTCGTGAGCTTCCGGGAACCAAGCCGCAGCAGCCTGTGCCTACGGGTGATATGGTGAAGAAGGCTGTGCACTTGCTGAGGAACCTCTTGTCTGACGAGCATTGGGCAGACTTGGACATTGAGCTCTATCAGAAGGTTACGGAACCAATCCTCGCGGGCGAAAAGGCAGACAAGCCTGACGAGAAGCATGTTACGAGCATGGTCAATACCCTGCAGGTCATACGTGTACTCCTGGCCTGTAAGCCGGATGACTGGATCATGGCTCGCTTGCCCCTAATCCAGAAGCTTTTCGAAAAGCCTTTGCGCTCGGATAACCCAGAGATTCAGGACTGCCTCCATGGCGTTGAAGACGAGGTGGATATCTCTCCTAAGCTCTTGCCCCCTATCAGAAGGGTTTTGAATGCTCTTCCGGATGATCAGCCGGAGGAGGAGGATGCTATGGATGTGGAAAACTCGCCTTCTGAGTTCGTCACCTACCTGTCTGCCATTGCAACGGAGACTCTATCGGCCAGCAATTATGTCTCTAGTCTCAATGTTCTTTGGACTCTCTCCAAGAACAAGCCGGCTGAGATGGACACCCACATCCCTCAGGTCATGAAAGCCTTTTCGCAGAAACTGGCCAAGGAGCATGTTGCAGCTTCCACCGCAAACCAAGCAGCGTTGCCTCCGGGAACGAAGCCTCCAGAGGGAGTTCCTGACCAGCAGGAGTTCGAGCTCGGGGTGGATCTGATTTTCAAAACCATCGAGCTTATATCAGTGCGCATGTCTCACCTTGGTGAGCAGAGGCGTCCTTTCCTCAGCGTTCTGGCTCAGTTGGTTGAACGGTCTCAGAACATTAAGCTTTGCAGCAAGGTGCTGGGTATGGTCGAGACTTGGATTTTCCATTCGACCGAGTCATGGCCTACGCTCAAGGAGAAGACCGCTGTCTTGCATAAGATGCTACTCTTTGAGTCGCGACAAGACCAAACCATGCTCAAGAAGTTCCTCGATCTTGTCATCAGGATTTATGAGGATTCTAAGATCACCCGGACCGAACTGACTGTCCGACTCGAGCACGCCTTCTTGATCGGAACCAGGGCACAGGATGTTGAGATGCGGAACCGCTTCATGACCATTTTCGACCGCAGTTTGACCCGCTTAGCCAGCTCTCGTCTCAGCTACGTGCTCACCTGTCAGAACTGGGACACGCTGGCGGACTCGTTCTGGCTGGCCCAGGCGTCTCACCTAGTTCTGGGCTGCGTGGATATGGGTTCGTCGGCGAGGTTGCATCCAGATGATTTCACTGTCTACCCCGTGTCTTTCCTCTACGGCAATGCGGATAAAGATTCAAGGAAGGCGGATGTCATGGTAGACATTCAACTGGAAGCTTTCGTCTCCGAGCGCAAGCGATTCATAAGTGAAATCGGCGACGTTAAAGCTCGCGATCTCATTGAGCCCCTGTGTCAACTCCAGCACACCGACCCTACCGTGTCCTATAAGCTCTGGACGACTCTATTCCCTATCTTCTGGTCTACTCTGTCTAAGGAGGACCGCATCGATCTGGAGAAGGGAATGGTGACTCTGATTACGCGCGAGTATCATCAGCGACAACTTGACAAGAGGCCTAATGTCGTCCAAGCTTTGCTTGAAGGTGTGGTGCGCGCTAAGCCACGTTTCAAGATCCCGCCACATGTCATGAAGTATCTCAGTCGAACTTATGATGCTTGGTACACGGCTGCCACGTATCTTGAGGAGACTGCCATCAGCCCCATAATTGATACTCCTACTGTCCGTGAAAGCAACCTTGATGCTTTGGTAGAAGTATATGCAGGGCTGCAAGAAGATGACTTCTTTTATGGCACGTGGCGGCGCCGTTGCAAGTTTGTGGAGACTAACGCCGCTCTCTCATATGAGCAGCAGGGAATGTGGGATAAGGCTCAACAACTATACGAGAACGCCCAGATCAAGGCTCGCTCGGGTGCAATGCCATTCTCACAAGGCGAATACTATCTCTGGGAAGATCACTGGCTCATCTGTGCACAGAAGTTGCAGCAATGGGAGATCCTCAGCGATTTTGCGAAGCATGAGAACCTGAACGATCTCCTTTTGGAGTCTGCATGGAGGAACATCGAGAACTGGCAGAGCGAGAGTAGCAGGGAGCAGCTTGAGTCTCTTATCAAGTCTGTTTCTGATGCGCCGACTCCGCGACGCACCTTCTTCCAGGCGTTCATGGCGCTACTTCAATTCCATATCAAGAAGGAGAACATCCAGGAGTTCAACGGTGTGTGCGATGAGTCCATCCAGCTGTCAATCAGGAAGTGGCTCCAGCTGCCGAAGAGGATCACGAACGCCCATATCCCGATCCTGCAGCACTTCCAACTGCTGGTTGAGCTTCATGATGCAAGTCACATCTGCGCCAGTCTTTCGCAGACTAACGAGCGCAACCTCGATACCAAGTCTGCCGAGTTGAAGCTGCTCTTGGGTACGTGGAGAGACCGTCTGCCTAATCTCTGGGACGATATCAACGCTTGGCAAGACCTGGTTACATGGCGGCAGCACATCTTCCAGCTCATCAATGCGACATATCTTAGCCTTCTGCCTCCGCAGACCAACAACGTGGCGAGCAATTCGTATGCTTACCGTGGATATCATGAGACAGCTTGGATCATCAACCGCTTTGCTCACGTTGCTCGCAAGCATCAAATGCCGGAAGTGTGCATCAACCAGCTCAGCCGTATCTATACTCTGCCGAACATTGAGATTCAAGAAGCTTTCTTGAAGCTGAGAGAACAGGCCAAGTGCCACTACCAGAACCCCAAAGAGCTGAATAGTGGTCTGGATGTCATCAATAACACAAATCTCAACTACTTCGGTGCTCAGCAAAAGGCGGAGTTTTATACGCTGAAGGGAATGTTTCTTGCCAAGCTGAACCACGTCAATGAGGCGAACGAGGCATATGGTGTGGCCCTCTACTATGAGTTGAGACTTGCCAAAGCCTGGTCAGAGTGGGGACAGTACAGCGATCAACGTTTCAAGTCTGACCCCTCGGACTATGAGCTCGCCAGCAATGCTGTCAGCTGCTACTTGGAGGCTGCTGGTCTGTACAAGAATGCCAAGTCGAGGAAGCTGCTCAGTCGCATCCTTTGGCTTCTCAGCCTGGACAACGAAGAGGGTCAGATTGCGCGCGCGTTTGAGAGTTTCAAGGGCGATACTCCAGTTTGGTACTGGATCACGTTCATACCGCAGCTCCTTACCAGCTTGTCACACCGCGAAGCTCGTCTGTGCAAGGCTGTTCTCGTCAAGATTGCTAAGTTGTTCCCGCAAGCATTGTTCTTCCTGCTCCGTACGAACAGGGAGGATATGCTTAACATCAAGAAACAGCACGATCAGAAGCAGGAGAAGCTTAATCGTGTCAGACAACAACAGCAGCAGCAGCAACAACAGGCTTCTCCACGGCCCAAGCCTTCGCCGGGAGTTGCAAATGCCTCTCCCCTCCAGAATGCCCAAACAGTCAATGCCACTCCGACTCCGACTCCACAGGCACCAAGTGGTCAACAACCGGCACAGAACCAGGCACAGCCACAACAACAACAACCCCAAGCGCAAGCGCAAGGCCAGATGCCGAATGCAGGCCAGGCCAACAACCAGAACCAGCCACAGCAGACTCCTGTTCAAGGCCAGGTTCAAGGTCAGCCTCAAGCTCAAGGTCAAGCCCAACCTCAAGGCCAACCCCAGGCACCTGTTCAAGGGCAAGTGCCCAACCAAGGACAGCCCCAAGCGCAACAGGCACAAGGCCAAGGCCAGCAACAAGGCCATCTGCAGGTTCCCGGACAAAATGGAGTGCCGCAGCAGAATCAGAACGCTGCTGGTGCGGAACCTGAGAAGGAGCCGCTCAAGAAGCCGTGGGAGTATTCCGATGAGATCATGTCCGGTCTCAAGACTGCTTTCCCTCTGCTGGCCTTGTCGATGGAGACCATGGTGGATCAAATCCACAAGAACTTCAAGTGTCCCCCTGACGAGGATGCCTATCGTCTCATTGTTGCGCTGTTGAACGATGGACTGGCCTACGTGGGCCGCATGCCGGGCTCTTATGCGCAGGACTTCAAGCTGCCGCCTGCAACTGAGGCGAATATCACGCGTTTTGCTGAGACCATTCTCCCTGCCCACATCCGCAAGTCTTTCGAGGCGGACTTTGTGGTCAAGAAGCCAACGATGTACGAGTACATCCAGAAGCTGCGTCGTTGGCGTGACAAGTTTGAAGAGAAGCTCGACCGCAGACCTCAGTCTCAATTCCTGGAGACGTATTCGCCTCATCTCAGTGAGTTCCGCTTCCTCAAGTTCGACGAAGTCGAGGTGCCAGGCCAGTACCTCCTGCACAAGGACAAGAATCAAGACTTCGTTCGGATCGACCGCTTCCTTCCAGACATTGATCTGGTGCGCGGTATCGGAGTCTGCCACCGTCGCCTGAAGATTCGCGGTCACGATGGTAGTGTGCATCCGTTTGCAGTCCAGCATCCCGCAGCCCGGCACTGCAGACGAGAGGAGCGCATCTTGCAGCTGTTCCGTATTTTCAACGGACTTCTGGGCAAGCGCAAGGAGAGCCGGCGCCGCAACTTGTACTTCCATCTCCCGCTTATGGTTCCATTGGCGCCTCACATTCGCCTGGTTCGGGATGACCCGTCCTACATCTCCATGCAGGGCATCTACGAGGACTACTGCCGACGTGTGGGTATCAACAAGGACGAGCCTGTCATGTTTACCATGGAGAAGATGAGGTCTCTGGCAGAAACGAAACAGAACGTAAGTGACACTGACACGCCCACGCAAACGAACAACACTGACGTCTTCCAGCGCTCCAACGACCAGCAGCAGGTCCTGCGTACCGAGATGCTCACTGCCATACAGGAGAAGTGGGTTCCCAGCACGATTGTATTGGACTACTTCCAGCGCATGTACCCGAACTTCTCGGACTTCTGGCTCTTCCGGCGGCAATTTGCTTACCAATATGCGGCCATTGCCTTTATGACCTACGTGATGCACATGGGCAACCGGTATCCTAACAAGATTCTGGTGTCGAGGTTGACGGGTGACATTTGGGGCTCGGAGCTGATCCCCACAATCAATCCGACCAAGGCATTCTTCTACAATCCCGAGCAAGTGCCGTTCCGTTTCACCCCCAACATCCAGACGTTGCTGGGACCGATTGCTACGGAGGGACTGTTTGCATGCGCATTGATGGCCATTGCACGCTGCCTCACGGAGCCCCGACACGAACTTGAGCAGCAGCTCAGTATCTTTGTCCGGGACGAGATGATGTTCTGGGCCACAGCCCAGCACCGTGCACCTCTGGGACCACCGCAGCTCCGCGATCTGGTCTACAACAACAGCGATGTCATTGTCAACCGGGCCGTCAGCCTTGCCAGTCCACCTGAGGGTAACCTGCCAGCCAACCAAACCACGATCGACCTGATCTCCAAGGCCGTGAACCCGCAGCATCTCGCTGCCTGCGATGCTCTCTGGATGCCGTATCTGTAAAGCTGGTCGCGCTGTTTCTTCTATCTGTTTGCCTTGTCTATGTTCTCTTGGCGTTTTCGTTCGGGCTGAGGGCTTACGGGATTTCCAGCCAGTGGTTTCATTCTAGCGTGGCGCTTCGGGGCAAAACAGGGATCTTCTGCGTATCTACTTGTTTGACGCGTTTATGCATTGTTGGTGTATCACAATTATTTAATCAAGATGTTCAGTTTAATATACCATGATAATGCCCGTATAGTAACAAAACTCCATGCTCATGAGCCGAACGCCAAACCCCCATACCAGTAAAACTAAACCAACGACGGCTTGGCCTTCTTCTTGATCCCCAAGCTATTAACAGGAGGCTTCTTCGCCTTCTTCACCCTCGCAAACGAAGGCGCCGCCGACGGCGGCATCTCCCCAGCACCGCTGCCACCAGCAGCGACACTCCCAGAACCACTCCCACTCGCACCCTCCCCATTACCAGGACCCCCCTCATCCTCCACAACCAACCTCCTAACCATCTCCCCCTCCTCCGTCCTAAACGCCCTCCTCGCCACCTCCTCAATCTCCCTCTCCACCCTCTCCGCCTCCTCATCCCTCTCCTCCCTAACAGCCCCCAACGCCACCTCCGACCCCCCCGCCCCACCCCTCTCAATCCTCGCATTCCTCGTCCTAATCTCATCCAACGCATCCGCAATCGCCATCTCCCGCTTCGAATCCAACATCTTCTCCTCCAACTCCGCCATCTTATCCCTCTCCTCCTGCTCCACATTCTCCCCTTCCTCCCGCTCCAGACGATCAAGCACCTGTTCCTCCGTCTCCTCCGCCGTCTCCTCCGCCTTGCTTCTATCCCGCCACGGCTCGAAGTTGCGCTTCGCGCCCCGCTCCGCTCGGTAATCCATGTTTTTCGGGTCAGTTAGAAAAGTGATTTCTCCGCTGCAGCGCGTGCATCGGATGTAGAATCGATAGATCGGGATAGAGAAGTATTTTTCCGATGTGGTTTCTTTTCGTGCGTTGAATTTGCGGCCTTTGTAGATGAATTCGCCTGCAGTTTTTGTCGAAAACATGTTAGTATTGAGCTGGAAGGAGAGGGGAGGGGGAGAGGGTATATTGGGTGGGCGACGTACCGCATTTCGTGCATTTCATGGAGAAGGGCGCCATTAGTCGGACGGTTATTACTTTGGGGCCTTGTCTGGGAGGAGGATTTTTGGTTAGATCTGGAGAAGAGGGTATAGGGATAGGGGTAGGGGGTAGGGATACTCACTGGCGAAGGTGCTTTGGTGTGCGCGTGATTGCGCTGGGATCGAAATCCGGAGGGTAGTATTTCCTGTATGTTTGAGGTTGGGTTAGTTCCTGTTGTCCCTTTCTTTCTTGTGGATGTTGTGGGTGAGACGTACGTGAGGACCTTTCGCTCGGACATGGTGGCGGTTTAGATGTCACGGTCGAATGCAAGTAGTTGTGGTTGTATGGGTGGAAGGTGTTGAGGTTAAATTGGATGTTGTAGAAGGTAAGTGTAGATGGCGATTGCGATGCGATGCTATGCTATCGGAGATTCTCACGTGACTACTTCTTATCAATGCACAGGTAGCTCAATGCTTACTAATTATGCTTTGGATCTAACTGAATGATATACGCCTCCAATGCTATAACCGAACCATGGTGCCAGCTCCAATGACAAAACCAGGGTATACCTCTCCAAACGCCCAGTTGCTATGCTCCAATGTTCCCCTGTGTCCTTCAACTATGTCTAGCGTTGCTTCGCATCCGCGACCCTCGGCTGCGCCCCCCCGCCGGGCCTGGCGTGTCGTTCATTTCCATCTCCCGACTCACGCCCGGCTGTCGTTTGCTTCGTCCGCCGCGTACACGGCTCATAGCATGTCGGAGGAGTCCATCCGCCTCGTCATCAAGTTCCATCTCGACCCTGTCTCCCGCTGTCTCCTCTGTGACTGTTGTTTGGCTGTCGACGTGAGCAACTTCATCAGTCCATTCCTCGGCGTATGCCTCGTCCACTGTCCCACGTCGTCGAGACACTTTCCCCTTTCCTTTGGATGACCGTGTTGAGCTGCGGCTTGTGGTGGTCCGGGTATCTTCCAACACCACAGGCTCTTCCTGGCCCTCTAATGCCCAGATTTCCAGTGCCCGCGATAAGAGCGTGCCAGCAATGCCGGCACCACCAGCTGCATCACCACCACCACTGGCTCCCAAAACACGTACTGCTTCGTGCAGGGCTGTTACGGCTTCCATGGTGCGGTTCAGCTCCAATAGGACCAGACCGCGAGCAGTGTGCAGGGATCCAATCAATCCTCGATCCTCGTAGCCTCCAACTCCAGATGATGCGACCCCAGAGGCATTGCCGCCGCTGCCCCCTAGAAACGGGCTGTACCCGAAGCTCGCACCCGCCGCACCAATGCGAAGACACTCGTCGAACTCGGCCAGTGACTCTTGGAATTGACCGATACGGCGCAACGCGTGTCCGAGATTGGCTCTCGTGGCAACCCAGGCCCCGGGTTCACATTGAAGCGAGGTGGCCAGTGTGAGGGACTGACGGAACAACTCGACAGCACCCTCGAGGTGGTTCTGGTGATACAAAACTACACCAAGCTCATTAAGAACGAGCGGGTCACCGCCCAAAGATGTGAGTTCTGACGGATTTGCCCTTATCGAAGGAGCCGAGCCGGACGCAGCCCCAGTCGACATGGCATAGGCGGCCGACAGATACTCATGGGCCAAGGACATGTTGTTCAGCGCAAGATGCTGCATTCCCAAGAAGAGCTGTGGTAGATGACTGCCCTGGAAAAGCCGAGCTGCAGTGCTATACGCTGCAATGGCTTGATCGTGCTCTCCTTCGGCAGCGAAGGTATGAGCGAAGCCAATCCATGCTGGCGCAGAATGCGGGTCCAAAAGAGACGCTTTGGAGAAGTAGCGTCGAGCTTCAGCAATTTTAGAGACAGATAGGTAGTAAACACCGATTGCGAGGTATGTATAAGACTCCTCGGGAGCGTGATCGGCAAGCGTATGGGACAAAAGGAACAGGGCGTTTGTGGCGCCAGTCTCATACAAGCAAGCCAAATGTAAGGGGTATACGGCCGGCGGATGTCCCAGGTGGCTTTGAGCGGAAATATGAACTGCAGGCGTCATTTGCGACGATGCTGCAGACTGAGATGTGGAGAGAACAGACGAAGTAAGTTCTAAAGCTTCGGCAAACCGGCATTGGGTATATAGAGCTTCTGCGCGAGAAAGCAGGATATCCGCATTCTCCGCTAGATTGTAGTGTGTTGAGAGTGTTTCGGTAGCGTCGGAGAGGATTGTTGGCGAGGAATATTTCGACAATCGGGTAGTGTAAAGCATCTTCGTGAAATGGGCGGCCTCCTGCGCGACGGAGGGGTCGGGACTCGAGACAGAGTCGAAATCAAGCGACTCGAGAAATTCCAGCTCCTCTGCGGGAGACATGAGGGAATTCTTCATAAGCTGGTCAAAAGCCTCGAAGCACTGCACATCAATGCGTACGGCGTCCTTGTAGCAGTCGCGAGCCCGGTCGAACGCATTTTGTTTCGCAAAGCAGAGTCCCCGTAAGTAACACATCGCCGCCTCAAACCGAACATTACTTGCATCCTCCCGCTCTCGCTCTTCGCCCCGATCGATGCGCGACGCTGTCGTCTTTCCGTTCCGCAAGGTAACATGGCTCTGACCGTTCAGGTGTTGAATTTTGCGGCGACTATTGCTGCTGCGTATAAGGTGCGTAGGATTATGGTCGCCCAGGACTGCAAGTGCTTGATCGAACTGATTCTGCTTGATGTGGCAGTGCGCGGCCAGATAGCGACAGGCCGTACTTCTCGAGATCAGGTCTTTCCGCGACAGGAGGGCCAAAGCACGGGCGTAGTTGTTGTTCGAAAAATGGACTTGGGCGAGCCAAAAGGCATCCGAGTCGCTGTCTAGAGAGATAATAGACTTAGCAGTAATCGGGGTGATGCTGGGTTGGTCAGTCACTCACTGGTCAGCGCGAGCACTTTATCGCCGATGTAGATGGCCGCATCATGCTGGCCCCGGTTCAGCGCATCCTGACGCCAGGAGCGCAGAAACTTCTCCATGACCAAATAAAGCACGTGGGAGATGAGATAGAGTGCGATTCAAGAGCGAGGGGCTGTCACAACGGTCGCATGGACAGAAAGGCATGAGGCGGGTTGGAGGGGCGACGGCGTCCGGGGAGCGTAAACAGACCGCGGCGTCCCTCAGAAGGCAAGACACTCTCGCAGACGGGGATCGGATGTCACGCGGGCAGTGCTCAATTGGAACACCGTGTGCAGGCCTGCGAATAGAGAGGGATAACCGGAAAGGCAATAAGCAAAGTGGTAGATATTGGAAAATAAAGCTCCGTCGGACTGTTGCGAGAATCCAAAGTCCAAAGCGGCGCGTGTTCGGGTCCGTGCGTCTTGCCCGATCGAGAAGCCGGGCGGATGCTGCTTTATCTTCCACTGCTCTATATCTATCTATCTATTCTATTATTACTCTCTATTCTATCTACCCTTAACTTGGATCAAATTCCACCAATGTTCTCAAAATACTTTGGTCACCCGCCATCCAACACTAGCCCCTTTGGCCATAAACAGAAACAGGCAAGCTCCAGCATACGCCGCGCCACAGAACCCAATCAAGCCGGAATACTCCGTCTCTACTGTCCCCCGATTCTGCCCCTTCAAGATTTCACCAGCCACAGGAATAGCAACTAACAAGGCGAACGCCATCAATGCGATTGTCGTTCCGAATCGTTTGCCATAGCTCTCAGTTTTGGAGATTTGAGCCACGCAGACGGGTGTCAGACTTATCGCTGGTCCGCTCCAGAATCCGATCAATGCCGCGAAAGCCAGGATGCATGCCCTGTCGGTGCCTGCTGTAAACCACAGCCCAAAGGACAAAATAGTACATATAGCACAGGTTGCAAACATAACGTTGAAGCGGCCCCATATATCCGCTAAGACTCCTGGAATGACGCGGCCGAAGATAGAAGTTGCGCTCATGATCGTCATGAGCTGGTAGGAGAGGGCGCCAGTGATGCCGTGTGATTGTGCATAGGACGGATAATAAGTGACTAGGACTATCAGGCCGATTTCCGCGAAAACCACGGCGATCGAAGTCATAGTAAAGACGGGCTCCTTGAGGGCGCGAATGTCGATCTTGCTTCCTGCCGATGGACTAGGTGGGAGACGTGCTTCAAGAGTAAGTAGGCTGACCATTAGGCTAGCGAGGAATATAAATCCCAGGATGCGAATAGTCCAGGGGAACCCGATCTTATTGCTCAGGATACCGAACACATTGGTGAAGATGATTCCTCCAATGCCTCCCCCTGTCGTTGCGATCCCGGTCGCCAGACCACGTCTTTTGAGGAACCAGTGCGTGATGCACGCAGCACTGGGTGTGTACACTGCTGATGCGGAGAGCCCACCTAGGATGCTGAATCCCAAGATGAATTGGTAGTATGCTTCCAGGCAAAAGTCAGCCATCAATCCGGTGCTGGAGATATTTAACCGTACCGTGGGAGACGCTGAGGAACATCATCGACAAGGTCATGCCAATGCAGCCAAGTACGAGGAGGTACCTGACACCATGTGCATCAAATATAGGCCCTACAGGACCTGTCAGTAGACGTTTGAGCGTCGGAATGGAAGCGATGCATACCGATCTGGATGCCACCAAGATAAAAGAAAAATAGCCACAAGCTGAATATCCACGAGATTGATGCTTTTGAATATCCATGTAGCTGGTGTTCCGCCAGCCAGTTTTCTAACAACCCGTACAGATTCATTATCCCCATCGTTGGGAAGATGGCGCACCATGCGCCCAAGACTACTAACCAGGCTCGCCATCCTCCTTCCGGAAAAGATGACGAGTCTTCGCTGTCGACAAGCGTCTGGGAATCATCACCTTTCCCATTATCACTCGGGGCTGCTTGAACCACCGTGCAAGCATCACCTTCCTTTGTCGGTTCCATTGTGATGTCTGAAGAGACAAGAGTGACTGACCCAGAGAGCTGGACTTGCTGGAACCTAACCAGCAGCAGCAGCGTCAGTCGCCATGCTGTTACGAACACAGCATACCACTAGTTTCGGCGATCATTGGAGCAATAGCCTATCTCCTTCCCGACGGAGAATTCCCTTGCATCGGTGACTGTGTTCCCGAGAGATAGCTTGTTGACGAGATTACTATTAGCAGCAGGAGAGTGAAACAAGTATGCAAGACATGCCTGTATCAGCATCGATCTACAAGATCTACAGTGCAGTGGCGATAGCGCAAGAGGTACACGATATGAAAAAGCAAATCAGCCATTTGTACAACCTGCTGAGTCCTAAAGCGTATTCTACTGACCAACTAGTAGTTTAGTGACAGCTATCGGCATGTAATAACTTGGCTCAAGGAACTTATTATGTGGAAGAGCTCCGACCATGTGCACCGAACCTACTGATGAAAGATAATCCGCATTCCCTGGAAAGACTTCATGAAAACATAAAGCATTCCAAACCATCATACGAAAGCATAGTAAAAACAAGAACACGCATAATGCATGCGATCAACATGATGATCTACTGCTGTTTCCAACCTACTGTTACTTACGAGTCGTTGCATGCTCAGCACTACTATGTAAAATCCATCCGTAACAGTAAAATATATATCTCAGTGCCTACTAAGTACTTACCCAACAACTATCCAACACAGCAAAATCATTATGACCTCACCACTCTTTATGACTGAGAATATTTTCCCATGCCATATCTAATGACATGTACACCAATTTGGATATTGTGCTCAAATTCTCGATTTCCGATGCGTCCTACTTTGCCCAAAAGGATGTTGAAGTTGAACCACGCCCCCATTTGTCTCTTATTCTCTCGACAATACCCATTTCACCTTTTATTATGCCTACTGTATCTATTCCTATGTGAAATATTTGCATATGGATTTTCTCTGTAATAATTTCACCATAGTATCCTTGCGTAGACTGATGGGCGTAATACTAAGCGATATGAGAAAACATGTTGTGATTCTATATCTTGTGCAGGAGTATGGAAAAGCAGAACTTAAAATAGAAAAGGTAATAAGGGTTAATACCTGCTATCTTGTAGTGATAAGTAAAAGCTAGGTGAATAGACATATCGATTAGACTCGATTTCATTCAGTTTACACTCGAGATGCTAGCAACAAGACCCAGCAGACCTTGTTGCCCTCCAGCTAGTATACCCTCCCATCATACGTGCCACTACGAAGTGCATAAAGATGTTACTAAAACCAAACAAGACTATTGGTCATGTATAATTCTGGCAGCAAATGTCTCAGTAACCTAGAATTTTCATCGCCATCTACATCAAACAATATACCTCTTCAACTTGAGTAACCGCTGCTTGCCCATTCCCAGCACTTCATCTTCCTTGCAAAACGCAAACCGAAGAAAATCCTCTCCTATATGCGCATGATCATCACTATAAAACTCCGACGGAGGGATAGCAGCAACGCCTATCTCCTGGATCAAGAACCAGCAAAGCTTGAAATCCCTTCTGCGTGGTTCGATGTGTGCTGGAAAGGAATAATCGCTAGGAATCTGTACCCTGGACAAGTTCACTAGGACGAAGTATCCGCCTTCGGGTTCGGTGTACTAGGACCTCTTGTTAATATGCAGGATCTTTCTTCCTTCCAAATCTCCAAAGGTAAAGAGAAAGGGGAAAAACTAACAGGTAACCCCAAAGTTTCAAAAACCTCACAGAACAACCTCATCTTACCCTTCATTTCCTGCCGACTATACTCCCAGAAGCCGTTTTCGTCTGCCTTCTCAAAAGCAACCGCCACTGCTTCTTGTAACGGAGATACACTGCTATAGCAAATGCGCGTGTGTATCGCAGAAACATTCTTGATGAGCGGCTGTGGACCGATCAGGTACCCGATTCGCCAGCCTGTGGCGTGGAAAGCTTTGCCGGCGGATGCGACGGTTAGTGTGTGGTCGTAGAGGGTAGGGGAGAGGGTCGCGATTCGCGTGAAGGGGACATAATAAAGGTGGTCGTAGACTTCGTCGGAGAGAATGAGGAGGTCATGCTTTAAGCAGATGTCGCCGATGCGTTGGAGTTCTGGTTCTGTGAAGACTTTTCCGACAGGGTTGTGACTGTAGCGCGGTGGTTAGTTGCTGGGTTAGTGAGGTGTAAGTGGAGGGTGTTGTGCGTACGGTGTGTTGAGGATCTGGGTTTGGTTAGTAAGTACATGGAAGTCATATAGAAAGTACCAGAGGGATATGGCTCATACGATCATCTTCGTGTTTTTGTTTATGGCTGTTTCAAGCTCTTCAAAGTTAACTGTCCATTCAGAGGCACATGATATTGCCCTGTTACTGTCATTCGGAGGGTGAAGAGGCACGTAGCGAGGAGTACCACCGGCCAGTTCAATTCCACTTCTATATCTACCGTATGGTGGCTACTGGTTAGTTATCTAGAGATAAAACTGTTTGTGAAAGACCTACTGGTCAAAGAACGGTTCGAATGTAATGACTTCATCACCGGGACAAATGAAGGCCAGTAATGCACATAGCATGCCTGCATATTTATTAATCTGCGACCATCCAGAAATATCTTATATGCAGTCTTACCTTCATTCGCACCCGAAGTGATGACGACCTCGCTGCCCTCGTCAATTGGTCTCTCGAGAAGTTTCGAATAAGCTGACGCAATAGCCTTTCTCAGACTTGGGCGGCCCTGTTGAACTTAGTATAGATTCTCTCTAATTGACGAGATTGTGCTTCATACTTTACCTTCGTTGGA
Source organism: Aspergillus costaricaensis CBS 115574 (assembly GCF_003184835.1). NCBI lineage: Eukaryota > Fungi > Ascomycota > Eurotiomycetes > Eurotiales > Aspergillaceae > Aspergillus > Aspergillus costaricensis. The sequence goes on from NW_020291835.1 coordinate 167,818, forward strand.
GCGCACTGATTGCAATCAACCCGATTGAGGGCTTCCTTGGCCGCATCTATAGCAAATCGAGGCGGATTAAAAGCCACTTTATCGGTGATTAGCTATATGTGAGCCACACGAACAGAAGAAATAGGCTCACAAGAAGCCTTGTCCTAGGTTCACGATTGGTTGGATTGGAGATACGGCTGCTGCTTCGTTGACAATTGACCTGTAGATGCTTGGTTAGTCTTTCTGGTCGTAAAGGTGTTGGGGAGCCTGGAGATGACGAACATACCAAACATCCAGCCTGTCAGAGGGCACTCTTGGCGCTGGAGGATTGAAAGTCTTGGTGCTGCTTTGCGCATCCATGCTCGCTCAATGACCGGGGATCTTTTAGCCTGAGGTTAACGAACGTTGCTATTATGCGACAGTGCAGTGCTCTGAACGGCCTATGAGTCTGTTGGAAAGGTAATGCGGATGGTCAGAAACTCTGGGGGATATATTCTATTTGTGACGAAGCATCTACATGATCAGAGAACAGGGTCAAGTCCCATATTTGCAAAAGTCAATACTTATATGTACTCCATTCTCTTCTCTTGACTACGGAATCTATATCCCGTTGCGCAGAGACCAAGTATCATGGTGCATATACTACCAATTCATGCAAAGGGGAAGTAAGGGCTTACATTCCGAGGCAAAACCAAGGTCGGGATTATCACAAGGTTGATGTGATAGCGTAATAACCTCGATTCTCGTCTTCCTGTCGCCAGGCACCCATAAAGCGCAATTATGACTAGCGGAAATTCGAACCGATGTGCATGACAGACTTAGGATGGGCGGGGCGAGATCAACGCATCTCAGTATTGCTACTCTGTGACCTGTTTGATGCTGGGATTGTATGCAACCTACCATTATAGTGGGGCTGCATGTGAAGAATTTCTTGATATCTACACCGAGCAGTAACGAAATGCCTTGGTAGAATAGGAGTTGGGAAAATGAATGGATGGGACATCAGCATACTAACACAGAACAGGGTGGGCGGAAATATGCGAGTTATAACTATAATGCAAAATCGGACCAATTGGCGCAATGAGATGTTCCTCAAAGCCCGTCGCTGCAGACCTCATTCGTAGGCTTCCCTGTAATCTGACCCAGAAAACCCAGGATCTGACACCCTGTTCCGTCCGATGTTGCAATTCGTCTCATCTGCAGAGTTGCATTGGTCTAAAGCTTCCGGGAACCCTGTTCTTCAGGGATATCCCAAGATGGAGATGCATCTGCACCGTTTGGTCGCGTTGCACGAGAAAAACCGTTCACGACTCCCTCAATCTCAGCCACAGGTCGCACAACCTCCACGTCTGCACCGTAGTGATGAGAGTACCACACCTCTGTCAGGTTCTTTTGGCGATCTTCAGGGGATGGTTCTGCGAAGAGGTATGGAAATTGTTCCCTCATGACCTCTAATGGTAAGACAGAGCTGCGGCCAACGCTATCGCAGAAGCGTATTTTGGAGAATGCAGGAGCAAAGGATTTCTGCAGCTGTGACTCCACCGACTCAGGATACTTTCCGGTAGCGTAGAGTAGTAAGTTAAACTGCATTAAGGAGACCTGACCAATATATGAGCCGCCATATTGAGCCCGATTGTAGAGGCCAGTCAAGGCAGCGATAGCACCCATACAGCCCGCGCCGGAGTCTGCTATAGGCAACGGGGATACCATGGGTTCCACACGGCCGAGGAACCTCCCATGACACCTTGCAAACCCGGTGAGCTATCTGCAGGTCAGTATTCTGTTATGTCCCTGCAAAACTTATTTTGTGTGTAACATACGCAATCCGCTATCTGTTGCCATCCCGGGCGATGGCACCACTCGCCTGCATGCCCAAAGCAGGTTTCGTCTACGCAGACAATGCCTTTCCCACGCTTTTCTGCCATAGCAGCCATACCCTCTGGACTGTATCCAAGTTTTCGAAGCGCGCCAGGGCGGTAACCATCAATGACCACGTCAGCGTCGGCGAGAAGGGCTTCGAACTGGCGGCGGCCCTCGTCAGTTTTGAGATCTAATTCCACAGCACGCTTGCCCATGTTATTGTCGGCCTGAAAAAATGGTACGTCAGGCACCGTTGGCGATGTAATCTTCAAGACATCCGCTCCATATTCGGCTAATGTACGACCGATGATGGGCCCTGCAACGACACAACAGAGCTCCAAGACCTTGACGCCTTCGAGTATCCTAGGACTCCCACTAGGGTTGAGCACGGCTGGAGGTGCCTCCCCTGGCAGGCGCATGACCTTCCACCATGGTTCCTGAATGTTCGTTCTACCCTGCCCGGTAATGTGAGTATATCTTGGCTTTTCTGTCCGTGTGAGCTGCAAGGATCACCTTACATGAGGAGTGTTTTTGAATTCCTCGTACTCATACACCGTGACTCCTGCTTGCCGATAAGTCTCATTGAGGGTCTCTAGCTCAGCTGCGGAGAACTTCTGAACTTGCTTTTGGATGGTATTTATGATATCATCGTATTTAGTGAGATCTGCGTTGTGGCTGTCTAGACCGATCATATTCAGAGTGGGAGTGGGGTTCAAAGAGCCATGCAGATGGAAGAACTCGTTATCGTTCTTGGTCCGATACATACTGGCAGCCATCCGCCGATACGGATTTGATTGTGCAGCATGGATATCCGTATCTTCATGTTGTCACTCCCCGCTCTCTGCACCATGGAAAAGACAGCGACTTGTCTCACCTTTCAAGTACCTTTTGACCTCGGGGTCAGACCGAGAGTATCCATCGATCTTGGTGACTAGTGCCTGAAAGCCAAAAATCGTTGCTCTTCCAAGGTTGATTGTAGTCTTTCGTTCATGTGGCTTAGTCCCTGATTGTAGATCCGCTATCAAAGCTGCCAGGGCCCCTTCTATCCCTTTGAGAGCGGCCAGGGTCTCAGTGACCTTGAAAGGGATCGGATAGTAAATCGTATCTGAATCAGCATGAAATTGTACTTGGCTAGTAAGATTATCGACCGGAAGACCGAGGCGTTCCGAGTTCTGACGCAGAAGGTCGAAAATCCTTCTTGCCTCTTCTGAGGGCCGATACATGTTGCTAGTTATTACCTGTGAAATGAACGATGCAGTTCGGTATAAAGCTAGCAGATTCAAGTTCTTGTGTTTTTGCTGGCTGGTGTCCGCAAATTCATCTACACATCAATGTATCAAGGCCTCATAAATAGCCTCAAGAATCAGTGTCTCATGTTTAACCCAAGTCACCGGTATCCGAGGCATGTGAGATGGGCACAATCCCTTGCATTGATTATTATCTCATGGTCTCCTCTCACGAGTCTGACTCCGACCATCCTCGAGTGATCGTACCGAAACAATGCAACTATGACATAGTACTGGTTTTATCAGGAAGGGAGTGCCAATGCTTCCTACAGTATCAATGGATGGATAACCGATCGCCCCTCGCTGATGCAATCCGTTGTCCCACATCCAAAATGGGAACCAGTACAGAGAAGATGTAATAGAATCGAATAGGAGACAAGAAAAGCGGGGTTCTCGGCATTTGCCAACCCTGAGGTAGTACGGAGAATGTTACCTCATACAAAGGATCTGTGACGCTGTTCTCTAATTATACAGAGATTGGTCCGATGATGTGCGTAATCACCTTCCTGGATAGTTTATCCGAGGCGATACTTTGGCTATACAAGGACAAGCAAAATGAAAGGCAGATCGTCACATATTTGCCAGGAGGATCCTGCCATGAGTGGGCTTGCGCATCTTTCCAGACCGCATTCTGATTCCAGCCATGTCATCTTCCATGCGATTCATTCGCAAGCAAGATAAAAATCAGAAAATGTTGTTGCTTAATCTTTATATGTATGTCGAGATGTATAAAATGGCATGTCTCGATGCATGCTTCCGGGATTCGCCAAACAGTCGCATCGAACACTTCTTTTTTTCTCGGTTCTGGCACAAAGCTTTGTCATATCTCTTCACATTCATTTGAGCCCTGACTTAATTACTTACATTATTTACTCACACAATGACTGTGATTTCTTTGATAGACATTCTCCGCAAAGCAGCAGAATACCAAGGGCTTCGTGGTGTCTGTGCTTACCCTCCTGGCTATTCTGGGATCGGCTCTCCCACGAGGTTGAGTTACACAAAGCTCGACTCGTTGGCCACAACTAATGCTATACAACTGCGCCGGCTGCAGTGCGACACCAAGTCTCCTGTCATACTACTTCACTTTGAAGACCATCTGGACAACATCATATGGTTATGGTCTGCCTTATATGCAGGTTGCATCCCTGCAATGTCCACTGCTCTACCTCGAAATGAAGATCACCGGATAAGACATCTCTGTCACCTAAGCGAGCTGTTCGAGAATCCTATCTGTCTAACTCGGAGAAGCCTCCAAGACCAGTTTCCACAAAAGGCTCCTTTGCACGTTGTGACCGTAGAATCCTTGAGTGATCCACCAGCCGACTTTGCCGCTACTACAGAAACCAATTCCAGAGTACCCATTGGCCGCGGTGGCTGGAATCCTGCTTTGTTGATGCTCACATCCGGAAGTACTGGTCTACCCAAAGCTGTGTCCTTGACGCATAATCAGATCTTGGCTTCCCTTCAAGGGAAAACCCAATGCTTACGCGTTGGTGGCACTGGCCACTCGTTTCTGAACTGGATTCGTCTCGACCACGTGGGAAGTTTAATCGAGATCCATCTCCATGCACTATTTGTCGGGTGCGATCAGGTTCACGTCCCATCCGACGAGATCATTTCTCGCCCAGCCTTGTTCCTCGATCTCATAAGTCGACACCGGGTGGTTAGAACATTTGCACCCAATTTCTTCCTCGCTGAGGTTGGCCGCTATTTGGAAGCCCCCGGACGAGAAGATGAACCTCACTTTGACTTGAAATGTCTGCGATACATTGTGTCTGGTGGGGAGGCTGTTGTTGTCAGTACCGGTGCAAAAGTGTCGCGATTACTGGCCCAACACGGCGCACCTGAAAATGTCATCGTCCCTGGATTTGGCATGACCGAGACTTGTGCAGGGTGCATCTATAGTTTGGAGTTTCCTGCACATGACACTTGTAACAACAACAAATTTGCTGCTCTAGGCAGATGTGTTACTGGCGTTGAGGCACGAATCGTCTCCATAGCGACGGATCGCATTCTCGCGTGTCCAGGAGAAGTAGGGCACTTGGAACTCAAAGGCCCGCTTGTATTTTCTGGTTATTACAACAATCATACAGCCACCAACGAGGCTTTCAGTCCAGATGGCTGGTTTCGAACCGGGGACACAGGCTACATAGACACAGATGGCAGAATCAATCTGTCAGGCAGGACGAAAGAATTGATCACTGTCAATGGCGTCAAATATGTTCCGCAGCAGCTGGAAGGCGCAATAGAGGACGCAAAAATACCGGGGATTGTTTCCGACTGTGTGATATGCTTTCCATTCCGTCCCAGGGGTGCAGACACAGAGAGACCTTGCGTCATCTACCAGCATAGCTACTGCGTTAGAGATGCCAAAGCTAGGTATGAGATGATGACTGCGATAACGCACCGCATTACAATGATCACAAATGTGCGCCCGTATATTCTGCCTCTACAAAGTATAAAACGCACATCCCTGGGGAAGCTTCCTCGTTCTAACCTGCAGCGGGAAGTTGCGAGTGGCTATTACAAAATGGAAGAAGCTACTAACAGAGAAATGATCAAGAGATATCGACAATCAATATACAGACCACCCGGGTCCCCGACCGAGCAAGCAATCGTGGAAGAGTTAGCAGAACTCTTATCCGTACCTCAAGAAGACATCGGAATCGACACCGACCTTTTCGAGCTTGGCCTTACTTCATTAACGCTTATCCGGCTTCAACATGGCTTGCGGTCGAGACTGTCACTAAATGAGCCAATCCCCCTCGCCACGATGATGGCCCACAACACCGTCCGTGGTTTATCTGAAACATGCCAACACCACCACCAATACATCCCAGCTGTCAAGCTCCAGCCCAACGGCAACAAAACTCCTCTATGGCTCATACACCCCGCCGCAGGCGAAGCTCTCATATTCATCAACATGGCCAAGCTCATCACAGACAGACCCGTGTTCGCATTCCGTGCCCGCGGATTCCACCACAAGGAGCCATACTTCACCAGCATCGACGAATGCATCCGCACCTACCACTCCGCTATGAAGAAGCTCCAACCGAACGGCCCTTACGCTATCCTCGGATACTCCTACGGAACAATGCTAGCATTCGAACTTGCAAAGTACATCGAGAAAGAAGGCGATCAAGTTCAATACCTAGCCGGTCTTAATCGCCCTCCATATGTTAGTCCAATCCTGAAGAAAGTTACATGGACAGACTGCTTGTTTAACATTTCTTACTTTCTCGGCCTTCTTTCTCGGGACTCATACCGGACTCTCATCACGGAGCTCTCCGGACTCCACAAGCAAGAAGCCTTGGCCAGAGTAATCGAGGAAGTGGATCCTGCTCAGCTCCTCGCGTTGGGTTTGGATAAAGGCGACCTAGAGCAGTGGATTAACGTTACCTTCAGTTTACAGGAGATAGGAAGAGACTATGAGCCGAATGGAGTCGTCAACGCTCATATGGATGTCTTTCATTGCACTCCGCTGGAGTTCTTGAATGTTACACCTGAAGACTGGAAGAAATGTCTAGCTGCTTGGGACAACTTTTCCAAAAAGAAAATCAATTTGAGCCATGTGCCAGGTGACCATGCTAATGTTTTGGGACCGGACCATGTTCAGGTGTTTGTGAAGAGGTTGAGTGAGGCAATGGCATTGCAGGGTCTTTAGTGGTTAGTCTCTTATGTCTTCGCTTGAGGCGGTGTAATGGCAGTATGTGAGTTTATGTAGTCTCATCTAAATAGCAAATATCTACTATTAACCTTTCTTGGAAATTAACTGAAGATCAATGACCGTTGAATATTTGCAAAGAACACTAACGGGGAAGAGTATGGCGAACCGCAGCCGCGTGATGATCCCTCCGCTTGGAGTGTAATGATGTCCCATCAAACTTCTTTTCGTGTGAGCTGTGCCCAAGTGATCAATTGGTTTTGTGTTGAGGCTGTATTGTCTACATAGATAAATGTTTCGGTCTCAATTTGTGGTGGAAAGATCGAAAATCGCAGGTCTTCGGTACTTATCACTTTTCTTCTAGGACGATAAGAATGGTGAGCTCGGTGTCACTACTTAGTCAAGCTACGGAGATGTGTGTGTCCGATGAATATATATCTTTTTATCATTTTGAATCTTAAGTCAAGTAATTTGTAAACTGCACTTAGAAGTCTCCAAAGCTGCATCTATTCTCTATAAGCTGGAGATATAAGGTATTGCACAAGTTTTCTAATTTATGTACATGAACATTTCGATCAATTGACGGGTCTATCTCGAGCACTTCGAGAAGAGGTATATTTATAACTGCCCACTCAAACACCAGTTTTCTCGAGAAATTTAGTCATGGTTGTCAAGCAAATAGCCTGAGCATCTTCCAGGTTCCAATTCTTACCCAGCCGATAAGGAACATGGGCTGTATTAGGAGTTTCAAGCACTTTAATCTCATTACTCTTTTTCTTTAAGTTCTCTGCAAACTTCATGATATTATCATAGAAAACTTCTGATGTACCAGCATTGATAAAGACCAGGATACCCAGCTGAGTCTCATTCCTTAGAAATATAATCCAGGAATTACTGCTATCCCATCTCTCAGGTGTAAAAGCCTTCCGGCCCCAGTCAAGGAAATTCTGTTTGACAAAGTCAGTGATATAATTGCGGTTCAGGAGCATATGCTCAATAGATTCAGTGCTCAGATCAACCTAAGGAGACAATAAAACTGCACAGCAAGGTAATGGAAGCGCCGGATTCTCCTTATTAATGTAGCGGAGCAGTGCCATGATAAGGTTACCACCTGCAGAGTCGCCAGCGAATGCAATCTAAGATACTGGAATCTTGAGAACCTCGAGCGCATAAACATAGGCAGTAATTCCATCCTGGAAGGCAGCAGAGAATGTGGTTTTCTTATCCCAAGACAAGCGGTACTATATAGTAAACACTAACTATCCGGATATTTTACACAGTTTATTAAAACCTATATTACTGGTTTCCCCAGGACGATTACCGAACATCACATAAGCACTCGGGTAGAGTGAATGATTAGTCGCTGTAGAGATTTAGCTGGGGCCTCCGGGAACCAGACAGCCCCAATAGATAAGGGCTCAACTCCCGGAACTGAGCAAGTGATTCCCTTGTGGACTTCGGATTGGGTCTGTTGTTCTTGGCTTTCTTCTTTGGTCTGGGTGGTGATGGTCTTTTGGGGTCTGAGCACAATGAATCGATCTCCCAATGAGCCTGCTTCCAGTGGCTTTGGCCAGAGTTTCTGAACCGTCGTCCAATAATTCCTAAGTCTTGAGGAGCGTTCTACAGCAACGAAAGCAGCAAACGAACAAAACAAACAGAAGTTAATAATAAAAATTCTTTTATTTGAAGTTGTAATCAAAGTTACTATTCTCAATTTTAATTTAATCAACCTGTTAGAAGCTGGCTTTTATATATTAATTATAATTAGATTTATTAACTGTAAAATATATTTAATTTAGAAATATATTATATAATAATATCCAAAGTATCTGTAAGATATTTATTATTAATATAAATAATATCTTTGTTTTTCTTATTTATCTTTCTAGTAAGTTCTTGGATTAACTAAATAATCTCAATTAAAATAAAATAATTTCGAACCATGTCTTTTCAGTCAGTATAATATATATAATAAAAATAACTTAGATAGATTTTTTTTTATAATCATTTCATAAATCTTCTAGTTAATATCATCTTCTATTTCTCTTCTTGTGGGAGAAGATAATTAAGTTCAGTTATCACATCGGTGTATACTCTGAACATGTAAGATCCTTGTTCTAACAATGATAGGTGCTGGAGGACTAGGTAGTTGTGACAACCAGTCACATGCCTAGCAGAACTTAGTGAATTGAAGCTTATAAGAGATGCGCGTTCCGAGTCTGTTGACTCAGAATTCTAGTCTTTTACTGGATAGTCTAGTGGAATAGATAGCCAGATGATTCACTCCTGAAGCGCACCAGGCGGGATCATGACAGTAGTCGCATTCCTTCCAGAGATTAGTTCTCCTCTAATTTGATACATAGAAGTTCCGGTAAACATCATGCCATCGGCTAGCAACACTGGAGCTTCTACTTATTACGAAGAACATGGAAATGGCGGTCGCGGTGGTCGCGGTGGTGACCGTGACCGTGGCAGACGCGGTGGCTGGAGACCCAGAAGATGCCGGTTCTGTGGCCGCGGGGGCCATTCAATCGCGAACTGCTACCTATACCGCGGGATAGAAATACTAGGAGCTAGACGCGTCGCGGTCGAATGGCAACAGAGGATTCGGCGGCGCCACTATCGTCACCGCCAGCAGTATCAGCACCAGAGTCAGCACTACCAAGGCCACCATCACCATGATCACCACAACCACAACCAGCAGCATCAACACCAGCAGCA